>NC_136705.1:2983942-3253942 GCF_947650265.1 Symphodus melops | reverse complement strand
ACACCCACAAATACACACACACACACATTTCATGTCACTCATTTACACACACGTAGACATTCTGCAGTTTCAATGAGAAGAACTGATAAATGTACACATTTAAAGCCAAGAAGACATGAATATACAGAGTGTGTGTGCGTGTGTGTGGTGTGTGTGCAGAGCCAGTCTGTAATCCAGTGGCCTATATAAATAAGCTTTGTAGTGTATAAACAGTTTTATGAACAGGCCTTCAACTGCCTTCAACATAATAAGAGAGCTGAGTTACATGTGCACCCTCTGAGCAGACCGAGCAGAGTGTGTGTGTGTGTGTGTGTGTGTGTGTGTGTGTGTGTGTGTGTGTGTGTGTGTGTGTGCGCGTGCGTGCGTGCGTGCGTGCATGAGTGTGTGCGTGTCTATGAGGGATAAACAAACACACAGGGAGCAGTGAGCGAGCCAAAAACAGCAGCTTTCCCTCTCACCACGGACGAGGAGGAGGAGGAGGAGATGTTAGCGCGGACGCCGAATCGTTCGCATAAACACGACGAGTCAGATCAATAAACAATCCTCCATCATGGAGAGCAGTCTGCGTGACGTCACAGAGACGCTGTCACAGCTGCAAGTACTGCAAACTGGGAAATAACTCAGGTCTTTTTTATGTCTTATTGTTCTCAGTCATTGTTTTCGAATGGTTTACCGAACGAGATCATCTTTTGTTTTTTTTAAACATCTGCCTCGGCCCTTGGTCATCGTCGCGGCGACGGCGCAGACTTCCCAGGGATCAGCTGTCCGTCAGAGTGTGTGGGCAGCATGACGTCTTTCTCTTCAGGGATTTTTTTTTTTCTTTTTTAACCTTTGATGTCGACGTCGTTGTTGTTGAGTTGTTCAGCCGCGGTGGCAATGATTGCCACTCATGCTCTGCACTTCTGTATATTCTGAACCCACTGCACATGCGAAATCCATCACTTCCTGTGCATCCAGACCATTTGTCTGAACAAAAGGCCGACTGTGCCTGATCAATCCTGCACATGCACAATTATAAGGTTTTTGTAGAGCAGCCATGACACCTAGCTGTGCCTTTACACTGACTTATATTTGCCATGTCAAAACATAATGCATTTGAGACAACAACAACAAAAACACTATCTTATGGGTTATGTATGTTTGATATTGTATTGTTTATGAAGTTAAAAAGCTTACAGACTGCTGTAAAGTTAAATGAACACAGGTGCATGGTTCAAACTTGAGTATGCAAACGTGCAGAGTGGACAAAGACACGAGCTACCTGTAAATGATCTCACTGTGCAGTTTGCATGTTGTGCTGTTTATGATTCCGTTTCCTTTCGACAACTTAACACTTCTCTTGTCACTGTGCTGGCCCCGCTGCAATAAGAGGTCAAAGGTCACATTCAGTCCGAGGCCAATCAAATTCAAGGTTTAATCATCACGTGATGTCTGTTGAGTGTGTATCACAAATCAGAGACCCAGCTTCAAAGACACAAATGTAAACTAAAGGAAAAGTATGCAATGTGTTAAAAAACATAAAAGTTGAATAAAATGTAGGATTTAACCCTTTACAGGGCACTCATTGAAATACTTTGAAATTTAAAAAATTCAACCTCAGAGTGTCATTGGGGGGACATAACAGAACTTTGTTTCTGTTTAAAAAAAAATTCAAACGTTTTTAATTTCACTTAGAAAAATCAACATTGACAAAGTTACCATATTTGGTTCAAATGCCACAACAGCAGGAGGGTGATCTCTTCTGATTGGCTGAGTGAGGATCACATGCTTCTTGACCTTTCTGAGGTGCAGAAGGGTGGCCATTTGAAATGTGTACCACAATTACCAAAAATAATCACTTGCCCGATGAAGGGTTAAGCAAGCACAAGTCTCTATTTCTCTTTTGATGCTTCTTGATAACCATTCTTTGTTCTCCGGGAACGTCCAACTTATAACAAAAGATTGTATGAAATTGTTAATTTCCCCTTAAATTTACTTGGATAGATTTAACGACTCTGCCTCAATTCTTTATTAGGCGAGGGAATATGAGCATGTGTGCATCAAGCATGACCAAACAGGATAAAGGATAAGCCAGCAGCATGCTCTGGACTATCTCTGCAGAAGCTAACATTTCACAAGGAGGACTTCAGGTTCTATTCTGAGCAAACATAAAAAAATCATTACTTTTCCGATCCGTGTTTTTATTACTGCATCCAAAATTTGTAAGCACTGAGGTCCAATTTTTTTTTCTTTTGAGTTTCCGTCTGGATTGCAGACGCACTCTGCAAACACACACCCACACATTTACAGCAGGACAATAATCAGCAAATATGCAGTTTATGGAGGATTTTCATGAGCGCTGAGTATAAAACACAATAGAGCCTGTTGGCCTCGCTGGCACATTATTAGCTTTTCCAGTCATTCCAGAGGCCTGTTGTATGTGTTATCCTTCAACTGATGCTCTGCACACCCCGAACATGTTTACATTCAGTAAAGCTCATTCAAAATGTCGACACAGTCAGATTCTCGCTGCACTGGGAGACAAACGCTGCAGTTCAAATGCTGCACTTGAGTCCACTAAATAAAAAATCTTGTGTTGAGAAAGAAAGACGGAGCAACAATAGATTAGTAATGGCAGCCAGTGTGTGAAATCTCTTTGTAGGCTCGCCGGGATGTGCTTCAGCATGAGACACACACACACACACACACCACACACACACACACACACACACACACACACACACACACCAAACATACTGTAATTGATTCAGTATCAATTGGCTTTCCCTGATTTGCATTGACTGTTAATGTTGCAGGGAGAGAGACGGACGCATGAGCCAAAAAGGGAAAAAAAAGAAAAAAAAAAAGAAGAAGAGGAGCGAGAGAATATGCATGCGACAGAGAGAGATCTGACACCGAGCCAGACAATGATGGGTGTTAAAAATGCACTAATGTGTATTGAGGTGGGTCATTAGATCACAGGCTAACAATTCTCATATTACAAGGCTAGAAGTCAGGAGGCTCTTCATATTTCAGGAGAGAAAATATTCATGCATCTAATAAATAAAGATTTGTGTGTGAGTTGACAACATGCACAACAATCGATATAATCTCTGTTAATAACCAAATATCACCATGCTAATATAGCTTATCAGTCAATATTGCTCAATAAAATCAATGGTCAATAAAATGAATAATTCTTTGCACTGGCTGAGTATCAATTTCAGCTCATTAACACACATATTATCACTGATTTCCCATTGAGGGACAGATTAAATTCCTGTTGCCAATTATGAGAAATCAATTGGCAAAACCGGACAGCGGAAATGGTATTTACAGCCGAAATAATCCACAAAGAATTCCCTCTAAATTTTCAATTTCCAAGCCAAGAATTTTTTTCTTCTTTCAGTTAAAAGAGACATGGCCATTTACCCATCAACCTACAGACACACACACACACACACACACACACACACACACACACATGCAAACCGTTCTCTTTTGAGACATTAGCGATGCTGTTTCTGAATGAGGGGTGCCTCAGGGATTATAATCAGAATTTTCATCTCAGTCAGGGATTAATAGAATAAATGGGCAAGAGAGAGAGCACTAACGGTGTGTGTGTGAGTGCGAGTGCATGTGGTGTGTGTGTGTGGTGTGGGTGGGCGGGTGTGCTGCCTTTTTTGCATCCCTGATCGGCATTTTGCCTGTACAGTCTTCTCTTTCTCACACACACACACACACACACACACACACACACACACACACACACACACAGGTAATGTCTGTTCACGGTCGAGGCTGTTTGATATGTAAATAGCAGCGTTCCGGCACAAGTCCGACGCTTTGTGTTCCTCTGAGCCTTGCAGCAGCCAAAGGAGCTCTCTCTCTCTCTCTCTCTCTCTCTCTCTCTCTCTCTCTCTCTCTCTCTCTCTCTCTCCGACCGAGGACATAGATACACAGACATCCCATTATGTAGGCAAGATGCATGCAGAAAAACATGCTACATATGCAGTGATAAAGGAAAAAGAATCACAATATCTGCATCATAGGGGGAAAATATTCCCTCGATACCACGAGACAGAATAAAAACAAAACATTTGGATTGTGATGTTACCGAGTAAAACTTTCAATCTGCTGACATAATGTTTAATGTGAAATATTTAGTGTTGATAGTCAGTACAAAATACTTGAAATGCTTTTTTCAGTTTAGTTATTGTGGTGAATTTGATGCCTTCTTGCTGAGCTGAGGCCTTATTGTGAAGACGGTCGACAGTGGAATGCCAAGCCAGCATTTACAAATAAGAAACACACGCATTCTTCCCTTGCCTCCTTTTATTGTCATTAAGAATGCTTTTTTGGACGCCGATCATCATGGCTTAAATTCCTGCAGATTTCTTTTTTTTTTCTGCCTTTCACATATTTACCTCAGCGTGACAGTTTGGGGTCAATTAGGATGAAAGCTGGGGTCGGGGAGGGAAATACTGGCTTTAATTATCGCCTGTGAGGATGGATGTGTTGCGTAAATTCAGCCTGTGAGGTGGTGTGTGTGTGCCCAGTGGCTGAGACCAGCTCCTGAGAACTCTCTGATTAAAGAGGAGGCATGTAAATAAAATGATGCATTCACATTACAGATGGATATTTTACGAGCCAGTTTTTCTCCTCGGTTTAAGCGTTTAATAATGCTCGGTCTGTCTGCTGCTTCGGCTTGACGTCAACTTCAGACAAGATATATAACGCTGCTGTCCTGTTTTCTTCTCCTCCTGTCTGAGTGTACAGCTGTTCCTACCAAGACGTTCCCACACACAATGCTATTGAAGCAACCAGACGCCTGTATTATGATGTAAATCGCTCTAATAACCCAGTTTAGCCGGTGAGTGTCTGTGAGTGAGTGTGTGCGTGTGTGTGTGTGGGAGTGGGTGTTGAAATGTATTGTCACAGCAGAGATACAAGCAGCTTTTTCCCCCCCCCAAAAAATAAAATAAAAGTGGCATTACGTCCTTAAAGCTGACGCACAGCAGACACAAATGCATCTTTGACAAAACTTTTCCTAATCGCCCCGTCCTGCCTCTGAAAACTGTGAGAACTGAGATAATTGACGACAACCGCTCATTGTGCTTCGACTTCCTCAAATGCAGCCTAACTCTAAAATGGAAACAAACTGCAACATTTAGGAATCCTGAGTTGCGTTCAGCGAGCAGAGTGATAAAGTGTGTATTTTGCTGCTGTGTTTCCGCTGCTCTATTTCATCTTCACCCCTTTTTTTTCCCCTCCCCTTTTCTCTCTTTCTGTAACGGCTAATTTAGTACAGGCAGCCCGCCACTAAAAACTACTGCTAATTAAAATGCACGAGGAAAAAAAAAAAAATGGCGCTGCAACAAATAATTAGTGGCGTTAAGACGCTTTAAATAAACGACTTTCCCTACTAAGAGAAAAACTAAAATTGGCGTTTCCCTTTCGCCACTCGCCTCTCATTTGCACTGAGAAAAGAGGCGGAAGGAAATGGAAGATAAAACTGGAGTAAAATCGAGTATTTCACCTATGAAGTTTGGTAGGGAGGTAAACTGAAGAGAGGGAAACAAATGAAAGGGATGGAGAACTGGGCTTCTGCGGGTAAGATGGCAGTGAAAGGGGGGGCAAAACCACACCGAGAGCAGGACACATCTGCTAGGGCCACATGAGAGAACTGCACACACAAATACACACACACACACACACACACACACACACAAGTGTTATGCAAGAACACACATTATGCATACCCAATCCCAGAAAGAGGCTGCAGTTACTCCCCAGACGAAAAGTCGCACACAAACACAGTTTTTCCAGCATCCAGTGCAACACACACACACACACACACACACACACACACACACACACACACAATGTGGTCTCCCAGGAGCACTCACACACTGACCAGCAGTACTAAGTCAAGGTCATCAAGTCTCTTTGCATCTGGCCCACAGGGGTTTGGGTACCATGGCTAAACTGGGGAAACTGGGAGGACACATGCATACTTTTTTTTTTTTTTTTTGCATTGTTTTCCCGTGGATCAGTCAAAGGACAAATAGGCAGACGTGGATCTGTAACATTATCCGAGACACACTAAACACTGCCCTTTACTCGAGACAGTAAAGACAGAAGACGATTCACACACAAACTCACAGACGGAGGGAAAGCTGTCGTAAATCAAAGCAGTGTGTGTCCCTTTTTTTGTGTGCTATAAATGAAAACAGAGGCGTACTCTCTCAGGTTTCCTCCCCACCTGTGACGTCCCTCTGTTGTTGTTTGTCTGAAACTTTCCCCCCAAACAGTGCTCAGCCAATCACATGTCTTTCCATCGCCATGATTGACATGTGTGTCCCCTAAAAACGCACTTGAGCTCAGTCAGCGACGGCCCACACACGACCAGCAGGAACATGGACGCCAGACTGGAAACTACCACGACACTCGCACATTGTGTCACTGGTAGAAAAACAAGGCCTGATGTTACACACAGACGTAACCCTATCAGCGGGTAAATCCCATTTAGACAGGTAGGATGGGGACAAAGAAAGCTGGAAGAGTTCATTTATCCGTCAGTGTGGATCAAATGTTTGTTATAAATACATCTCTGATTGATTTATCATATTTAACTTCCTTTTATCTTCACATAAGCCAATAATCACTCCCTCTGCAAAGACTCACAGCCTCAGAAAGACGCGTCTGTCTGAATTTGAGTACCTGTGCAACTGTGGTTTAATCCAGACAAAGGCAGTGTGTTGGTGTAAAAACAAGTCTGGTTACCTGGGAGGGGCTCCAGTTTGGGAAAAATCCCTCGAGGCGTCGAGAACCTGTCCTCGTCGTCTTCTGCCAGTGTGGCCTGGACGCCCACCTCCACAGGCCTCCTGCTGCGCCGGGAGCCCAGCGCAGGCGATGGTGTTAGGGCGAGGCCAGGGGACGGCGAGGGGGGCTTGTCCAGCCCCCGGCCAACAGTCAGACAGGGGGGCCCGTGGCATCGCTTCCTCTTGTGCTCAATGAAGAGCAGGATGTCCGCCAGGGGGAAGGTGGCCTGGCACTGGCCGCAGGTCAGCAGGTCCTGCTCCAGAGAGGGGTGAGAGGGGTCATGACCCAACCGGGCCAGCCGGCCCACGGCCGATCCTGGGTGGTGCCCATTGAAGTTGCTGCTCTCCTCTGAGTGCTCCGAGCAGCGTTCCGACAGCTCCTCCGACGAGATGACAGCCGTGGACAGAGGTTCGGCTGCTGGCGAGGCGGAGGGGGAGAACAGGCATGGAGGAAGAAGAAGAGGAGGGTGGGAGGGAAGAGGGAGAGTGAATTAAGCAAGTGACGGTTACGCTCAACAACAAAAGCAACAAGCACATGTTCAGATTTGTTCTATAATTAAAACCTATTGATTGAACTATTTGTGAGAATAAATGACAAGAGGAAAGGAAGTCACACAGAGGATCCGAGCTCAAGAGTCAAAGCTAAATACAAGCTGACATGTAGTGCACACAATAAGGGGACGAGAAAATGTGCCTTGTAATGATAGAAATGCATGCAATATGGGAGAAATGATTACAGCAGGAGCTGGTCTGGATCACACATCAGAAGAGTGAAATGGTGGGAAAGAATATGCTGAATAGCTGCAAAGCTCAAATCAGATTCCTCAAAGATAACAATTTCCGAGCCAATGACAGGGAGAGCTTAGAAAAATGACGGTTAAACACATAAGCTAAATATGTGGATGACTTGTCTATCCTTGTTTGTACAGATTTTGATCCTGTAATCAGCAGAAGGGAGAACTGTCACAGAGCAGCGTCAGAGCCGAGGAGAGGACGGGGAAGGCAGGCGGCTCGGTGAAGTGCGTCAGCGAGAAGGAGAACTCTTCCCTCTGCCCTGATTACATGAGCCTGCCTTACAGTTCTTAAATATCAGCTGCTTGTACAGCGAGAAATCACCCAAAAAAGAGCCGTTCAACCCGATTCCTCACCCCTCCGAGGGCCGGATTAACTCCTAACTACTTTTTTTAAGCAGCCTTTTGTGAGAGCTCAGCCCGTCCTGCAGCAGAGGGAGAGGAGTGTGAAGAGAGCGGCCCGCTGAATTAGAGGAGCGAGACGGGAGGACATAATTCACTGTCCCTCTTTTAAAGGAAATCTTCCAGTCCAAGGTGAAGAGTCTGACTCTGTGCTAGCCGCCTAATGCATGTTGACCTTCTTTACTCAGCCGCCAATTTCACATTTTAATGAACTTAAAACCACTGAGAGTCAAAAAATAGATTTTAATTTTCACTGTCTGGGTGATTGGTACAGATTTTGTCTGATAAAAGGGATCCTGTGCATGGATGTGTAACAATGTGTGTGTGTAGGTGTGTGTGTTCGTGTGTGTGTGTGTGTGTGTGTGTGTGTGGGAATGCACAAATGTACAAATGTGTGTGTGTGTGTGTGTGTGTGTGTGTGTGTGTGTGTGTGTGTGTGTGTGTGTGTGTGTGTGTGTGTGTGTGTGTGTGTGTGTGTGTGTGTGTGTGTGTGTGTGAGAGTGTGTTAGAGAAAGAGAGATAGGGTCTGAATGTGGACTACATCCCCTCAAGGAAATATCATTTGAATGCTGCGATCCTGCACGACATCTGTGCACAAACTGGGACATGGAGATAACATGATAAATTCCCGGATCGTACCAACACCACCACTAACCCCCACCCATCCTATCAACACCCCCCCCACACACACACACACATACACCCCACCCTGCTCCTCTTTGATTTAACTTTAGGTCAATACAATGCACGTTACACAACAGATCAAGATAAAAACAAAAAACAAAAAAATCTAATGAAAGCTGCATAAGCCCCTCACCTCTGAAGTTGAACTCAAGAGTAGATATCCGCTGATATGAAAAAAACAAACATTCAGTTGGATTTAACTGAAGTCGAGGAGGGAAGGGTGAAACCTAAATGTTATATTTTTTTTTTTGATTCTAGCAAGTCTCCATCCACAGAGTTCATTTTCCCTAAAATAAAAACATGCATGA
Organism: Symphodus melops; assembly: GCF_947650265.1. Lineage (NCBI taxonomy): Eukaryota > Metazoa > Chordata > Actinopteri > Labriformes > Labridae > Symphodus > Symphodus melops. The sequence goes on along the minus strand of NC_136705.1, from coordinate 3,244,954 downwards.
ATCACATGTGTATCTTCTTTTCAAGGCTCCACAGCTGGCTAGAATAAAGAGAGGTACAGTGAGTGTCTGTGCTGTCCGTTAATCTATCAAAACATGCATATTCACCTTCCCTACAGGACGGGGAAAGGAAGGAATAAATGTCCTGAACCGAGTAAGCATGAGGTCGACAGTTCTGCCAGCCTAATAGATCGATAGAAGCACGTAGTAAACTTATGTGTCTGTCTTTCTGCCCCAAATAATGTGATAGGATATTATCTGAACTTTTTGAAGAAAAAAAAATAATAATCAAAATGTGATCTTAATTCTCGGAAGGAGATGGCCATATATTAGTTAACGTTACAAAAAGCACTGCTTTATGGTGGTAACATTTTACAAGTCGATTGTGAAGTGACACCACAAACACCGGAGATGCACTGCTTGCTCAGAAATCCGTTAAAAATGTAGAATAAAAGGAAAAGAAAGAAAAGAAATCGCAGGTGATCTAACAAGAAACAACCAACAATGGGTGTTTTCTTTTAAGTGATACTGTGCTTCAATAGTAACTCAACCGATTATATGCAAACATATGTGGGGTGTAACGTTAGAGAGGGTAAACGGAGAGGTCTGCAGGCATATTATAGCGTAGCTTCATGCTGATTTCAGTCTGCACTTGTGTACGAATGTGATGCAAGGAGATACAAGCAAAGGAGGTGGGTTTGATGTGATGAAGAGGATGTGTAGATTTGGATATAGGGAGGTGTTGGGGGGAGGGGGGGGTCCTTCTCCCTCCCTCCCGTCCTTGCCATGTCTTGTATACTATCCCTATATTCTAAAGAGATCGCAAAATAGTAGCCCGTGTAGATAGGGGTGGCAGTGAAACTGATCAGGTTCGAGCTCAGTGCTGGATTTTCTGATCGCGCTCTGCCTCCTAGCGACGGTTCGTGGACATAGTGGCTGCGCTGTCACCCAGCCGGGGCCACACACACACACACACACACACACACACACACACACACACACACACACACACACGCGCGCATACATACATACATACACGCATTACACATACATACACAATCTCTACCCAAAGAAAACATACGAGAAAGCCAGCCAACAAACCGAAACATAATCAAGCACTGATTGGTCAAAAAATGGCCAAATATCTCCTGGTTTTAGATGTTCGGGCCACTTTGAGAGCCTCAGAAACGCTGCAAGGTGGCGTCCAGTGCTGCACATGGTGCGGTGATAGGCACCACTTTAATAATCATCCCGCAGTTTCAAAACACACATATCTGCTCTCTCGTGTCGTCTCATATTTAGCCATAATAAACTTGTCAATATGAAGTTTAAGTGCGTAAAGTCGGATTTTTTTCCCCAAACACGTTTCGAATTTTGCTCCTTTTAAAATAATATTCTGTGTTTAAATGAGCTGACTCTTAGTCCTCACTTCAACTGCACATGAAACTTTGGGGTCGTGTGACTTTTTTCCTTGGTTTAAATTTATAGCTTAATAAGAAATAATCCCAAATTGACAGGACTGAGTGAGGTGTCCTGTTGCTGTGTTTCTTGTCTCTCTAAGTCTTAGCAGTAGCAGCTGTAGTGCCGGCTTAGTGAAGGAAGCTTCTCATCTGAACTAAACATCAACAAACAGCTTTTACAAGGGGAAGCAATATCATGTTATGCATTCAGATAAATAGATTTGTGTTTTATCTACTGCCGAGCTGCTGACAGGAGGAGGTAGTTGTAAACAGTCAAACACAAGATTTCCCCTTCGTTCCAAAAATCCAAGTTGTTGTTTTTTTTTTGTTTTTTTGTTGGGTTTTTTTTAACCTGAATATTATCCTCAAATAGAACAAGAGAGTAAGAGAGCGAGAGAGCAGATGAGAACCGTCCTGCAGAGCAGCTATCAGACGGCGATATTCCGGGCATGATTTCTCCACGGAGCTCCGCGGAGAGAACGCGCTCTGCTACCGGGAGCTCTGCGCGCTTCCACTGACCGGAGACCGAAGGGGCATCGGAGACACAGCGCGTGCATCTATCAGCATATGAATGCACATTCTCACCGTGTGTCAAAAGTGCGGTAAAGGTTGTAAACCGAAAAACAAAACTTTTTTCTGTCTTTCGGGCTTTTGAGATCTCAGAATGGCTTTACGCACGGAGCTGTCGCACTTTCTCTCCATGCTGGTAAGTCCAGGGTCCGAGCGGTGCGTCCGGTGTCCACAAGCTCCCTTTTTCCTCCCTTTCCCCCTCTGTGCTGCATGTATTGTAAAGGAGCCAGAAGTGACATGTTTTCTTTCTTTTTGTTATCTCTACTTACGCGAAAAATCCCGCTTGCTTAAGTGCTGAGGTTTGCCTTGCTTGCGGCGAGACATGGTGACTGGCGGCGGCGGCGTTCAGCGCGGATCACATCGGGGAGAGCCGGGGTTACAGAGGAGACTCCGGTGGGGCAGAAAATATCTTCATCCAACGCCTTTGACATCCACAAGAGGAAAAAAATAAAAATAAATTAGAAATAATACAAAGATGGCGCGGAGGCGAAGATGGATCGCAGAATCGCCGTCATGGCTTTTTTGAGAAAGGAGAGCGGAGAAAAAAGAGAGAGAGTGTGTGAGAGAGGTAGATGGAGAGAGAGAGAAGGGGAGAGAGATGGAAAAAATGGCAAAAGCCCCCCCCTCCACCCCCCGCCCGCCACCCCTCCCCTCCCCTCAACCCCCCCTCTGAGCTGTGCAAGTTCAAGTGCACGGACGTGACGTTCCCGGCGAACTTGAACGTCAGGCGATGGACGGACACCCGACATACAAAAACATGGGCAGGGCCGAGGCACCCGAGTGGGAGTGGGAGTGGGAGGAGGGACGGACGGGACGCGCAATAACAACACCAATGGACGGTCATTAGAGGGAGAGAGAGAGAGAGAGAGCGAGAGAGAGGGAAGGGACGGGAGAGGGAGGGGGGCTGGACATGAGAAATAGACCCAGTGGAAGCCAATGGACATAGAGATCAGGGGGGCCGGACTTGAAGCACTTGGAGGGAGGGAGGAGTGTGTGTGAATGTGTGTGTGTGTGTGTGTGTGTGTGTGTGTGTGCGCGCAAGTGAGAAAGAGGCAGAGATGTCTAATGAAAGCAATATGCAGAGAGAGAGAGGGAGGTGGACGCAAAACAGGGCAAAGGAAGCCGCGGACAGGAGCTCACTGGAGGGGGGCGGATATAACACGGCTGCATACACTACAGACCGAAAGAGTGTGTGTGTGTGTGTGTGTGTGTGTGTGTGTGTGTGTGTGTGTGTGTGTGTGTGTGTGTGTGTGTGTGTGTGTGTGTGTGTGTGTGTGTGTGTGTGTGTGTGTGTGTGTGTGTGTGTGTGTGTGTGTGTGAACGAACAAAGTCTGTCGCATGTGGTGGCCACTGAATCAGTCCGAGAAAAGCGTTCAAAGCTATCCAAAATTTCACCTGCTGAACGCGCGCGTGCATGTACATATGTGCATACGTTTGTGTCCTTAAAGCGCGTCCCCCATATAGATGCTATGTTTGGCACACATGCAGAGGGGACGAGATGGTAGAATGTCGAGGAGCGCAGCAAACTATCTGGTTTCAGCGAACAGGGCGAACAGGTTGAACAAGCAGCAGAGACACAGACCATAACCTGGTGGCTTCACACATAGAAGGCTTTACATGAATATGCACAGAGATCTGCTTACAGATAATAATCACTTCCCGTCCCCGTTAAACAAAGAAGGGACGTTATTACATGCAATATCGAGGCTGGTATTCAAAATATTGCATTTTTTAAAGTAATATAAAACAGTTCTCTAACTATGTTTATGAGATTTATTAGAATATGTCCCACAGTTGTGCATTGTGATTATATGGATTTTTACAGAGGGTTGGACATTTTCCTCAATTTTATATATTTGTACAAAACAGCTATAAAAAAAAAAGTATCAGTGGTTGAACCGTCATGTATAATTCTTTGGAGTCATTGGAGGAAGTCCAGTCTCGTCTTGAGGTCTTGGTCACTTTAACGCCAGTTTTGTGCCATAAATTAAATTCAGCTGTTCCGATGTGAGTAAGGCGCACAGTCTGTACAGTATGTGGAGGTGTACAGTGTGTCTTTTTTTAAAAACGGGAAAGTTCACTATAGGGTCCTCAGCCCCTCTGCCCGCCTGTTTGTCTGTATGTATCTGTCTGCGTGAAATCCACACTGCAGCCGCCCGCGTGCAGACCGTGGGAGCGCGAGCGGGCACATAAGCGCCCCATGTAATAACTTTCAGATGTGCCTCAGGTTCGAGCTGCATACGGTACAGGGGAGGGTGTGATGGTGGAGGGGGGGTGTGGAGAGAAGAGGAGGAGAAGGAGGAGGAAGAAGAAGAGGAGGGGGAAGAGATTGTAAATACTCTTGTAATAAAGGGGGTTTGGTAATATAAGACGCGGGGCTTAAAACGGCGAAGTCGCCGCGCATCAACGGTGCGATCCGGGTTTTAGGACGCAGACATCAAGAGAAGAGGCACGGCGCAAAATTTTTGAAGAAGAGAGCTAAAGGTGTGGACAAGTTGAAATAAAAATGAGAAGGATGACACGGAAGGAGAAGGCAGAGAAATTCGCCCGAGAAGCGGCACCAGCAGGAGCAGCTGTCGCCGGGGTGCAGAGGAGAAGAAGCCCGGAGAGGAAGCAGCAGAGGCAGCGGCGGCGGAGGCAGCGGCTACTCTAGTGGTGCTTCGGAGACCTGGAGCTACGCGCACTGACCGAAGAGGACGCGCACTTAATACCAAGGGGTGGGGGTGGTGGAGGGGAGGCAAGACAGAAAAAAGGAGGAGGAGGAGGCGGGAGGTGATGGGAGAGGGACATAGAGGAAGAGTGGAGAGAGAGAGAGAGAAAAGCCGGAGGAGGAGGTTCAACGTCAAGGGGGAAAAATGCATGACCAGTGAGTGAAATATTTTGCAGGTTGTAACTCGCTGCATGGCTTATTAGGCGGACCGATGTACTGCAAGACTGTATGTGTTCGCGCGTGCACGACAGTGTATGCGTGGCGATTATCCCGCACAGGGTGATTATCCCGTTTTCGATAGTTTGTCAAAGTTTAGGAAGGATTTTAACCTCGCACGGGAGATTTCTGTTTTACTTCATCTTAACGAAAATCCTACATTTATAGCCATAATGTGTTGTTATACAACATCCACGCTCGACATAGTCACTTAAAAATAAATGATGACAGATTTAAACTGTTGATTTTAACTGCACTTGATATGACCATTATAGTTTTATGATTATTGAAACACAATTTATTTCCCCACCACGGAGAAAACAGGGGGATCAATGTAAGATTACAGAGCTACATTTTTACGACACAATTACTGCACTATTTCCGACAATAAGATGCGCGTGGGTATATGTTTGGAAGATCGGTTTAAAACGTGATCGATATTTTTTCAGCATCAACGTGAATCAGAAAAGGTGAAGACGTTAATGGTCACAGGGAAATTTAGTTTATATTTTGTTAAGCATCTTGTTTGAGGAGGAGGGGTTTCGGTTTCTGTCAATTTGAAGATTTACAATAAATTGCCAACATTTATTCTTCAGTCGAGGATCTTCTCCTCTAACTTTTTACCTGAATTTTGGGGAACTATGAGCGCAGTGTCCACTCCCTCGCATCTGTGCACTGATGGGGATTAAAGATGCGTAAAAACACTTGTAAAGTGCACAAAGGCTTTTGTTTGGAGTTTTTTCCTAAAAAATGACTCGTCCTTTTAGAGGGAGTAATTGGGGTAAATTATTCGTGACACTCGGCTTTCTCTTCATTGGGCATTGGGTGTCCTGAGTGGCCTGTTGCTGGCCTGGATGGCGACAGGCGGCTACCGCGCCCACCGAACTTGATCCAGTAACTCTAGAAGCGCTTACAGGCTCGTTGACACGGCGGCGTGTCCAACGCGGAGTTGAAAACATGAGGAAACATAGACTTCATCATGTTCCTCGTGTTTATGATGAGGTTTTTCACTGATGCGATACTGGCCGTTTGTGAATTTGGACTTCATTTCTTCAGGCTGATCTGCCAAATGTCTTGCATCCTTTGGCACCAAAACTTTTACCCACATATGGAGAGATGTATTTCTGAACCTTTTGACAGAATCCGAGCTCCGCAGCTCATCTGTTAGGCAAAAAATCGTTCTTCCGAGACCATGCCACCCCCAATTGGTACCCACACTTGAGGGGGCCCTCGATTTTACACCCCCAATACACACATCCGAGAGCACTAACCTTGACCTCTCCCTCCACCCCGCTCCATCTGTTGGCAACAAAGAGTGTTTTTTCCTTTTTCTCTTCCTCTCTTCTGCTCCTATCTCATTCTCCCATCTACTCCTCCTCTGACTTATACACCCCTCAACAAACACGCACGCACACACACACACGCATACGCATGCACATGCAAGGCAGGACATTGATCAAAGCCCGCAGAGCTGCTCGGACGCGGGGAGCGCGCGGGGGGATCTCTATATGTAAATGGAAGCAGCGCGTCGCCGGTTCCGTCATACATCAGTCAGCCTGCATGTTTAATGCTGTGGAGGTGCAGCGGTAATATACATGTATGGATGGGGAAGCAGGGCCGGATTGCATGTTTGTGTATACTTTTGTATGAATACATGCAACACCGAGAAACAGATTTTTATATTTGATTTTTTTTATTGGAATAAAACAAATAAAATGTAACCATTTTACCAGCAAGTCACAAGCGGCGTTCAGGTGTTTGTTAAGCAGAAAAAAAAATTTTTTTGCGCCGTATGTAGGCCACACTCTAACTTTATTCCTCCCATTCAGCACTTTTATTCGCTGGTTAAAGCGGATGCTACTCTCCCCAGCCTATATATTCAGTACATATATGCAGTTATTGAACGGACTTTGATGATGCGCCATAAAACAGAGAGAGGGAGAATCTCGGTTCGTAAGGAGCGTGAAAAGAGCGGACATGGCAGCAGAGCGGCGGTGGTCACATGCGTGCCTTCCCTGCACGCACGACAGCTCCGGGGAAATTGAGTGACTGGGGGCGCATTTCAATATATGGAAATGACCGGGGGGCTCCTGAGATAAATCAGCTCCAATCCCTGCACACCCCCAACCACCCTACACACAATATCCCCCCTCCCTCTTTGCCATGCTTCTCTTCATACCTTAATGTCCCCCTTTCTCTCTCTCTCTCTCTCTCAAGCCGCTGCTTTTGTTACTTTAGTTGTAATTTCCGAAACTGTGCGTTGTAATTCAACAATGCAGGCGTTCATAAACAAGGTCAGAACGAAAGGGTTTACTAAATGCATCCAACCCACGAAGGCTGATTCCGATGGGCGAACATTTTCTTTTTTTAAAACCAAAGATTTGATCTCAGTCTGATCAACGTGTGCAGAACCTTGGGTGACCTAAATGAAATTCAAAATGATTTATTCCTAAACATTTACCCTTTAAATCTAAAATCAATTTGACATAATTGGAAAACACAAAAAGAAATGTATTTAAAAGGCTTTTTATAAAAGTCTGTCTATACACCGCTGGACTCACCGGAGCCAAACTTAACCTGACTTTATGCATTTAATTAAATCCTCAGCAGCGTGGCCCCTGTGCCAAACCAAATAATTCTTTGTTTGGCTTTTAATTTGTTCATCCTGTTATTCAGTTGAACTCGTTAATAAAAAAATGTTTTATTTTATTTAACGCCTAAATCACAAAAAATTTGTTCCTGAAAGAAAGCATTTGACTTGTTTGGTTACCTGTGCTGAGACAGAAACACAATTGTCTGGGTTTTAATGTGTTCTTTTTTTATTTCCGATGGGAATTATCTTCAAATCCCTGTTAAATCTAGTCTCTGGCTTTTGCGGAGGAATTTCAGGCTTTGGTAGTCCCCCTCACATCCCCATACATACGCTCACAAACCCGGTGTACCACCACGACACTTCCATTTCCAAAAAGCTTAACAATAAAAGGAACGGGGTGGATTTCACAACGTGCCATTATCACATCGGGGGATGTGCGCGCACGCCGTTGCGTCCGCCCGGTGGTATTAGATGAAATCAGGCGGGATTACACGGCTATAGACCAAATTATCAGACCCCCTTTCCCCCCCTCCCCTCACCTCTTTCCACCCCCTTTTCCTCCTCCCTGTATAATGCCTGGTTCTGATGTGTCGGGGAATCCAAACTTTGTGCAAATATTTAAAACGTGGTTGATTTGAGCAGGTGGATTTTTCAAATCAAGTGACGGTAAATCTCTTCTTTTGCTGCTGCGTTAGGACTAATTGAAAATCCCCGACAGCATCCCTGAAGGGCCCCAGGAAGCCAAAGACCCCCGCTGCAGACTGTACGGGGTCCTATGTCTTTAGACAGTCATGCACTGTGCAGATTTTCTCTCCTCACCACCTCCACCACCACACCGCACATTCATCCATCTGCCTGTAATGCACGGACGTGTTTATGGCCGCCGTAGTTAAGTCGTTGTTAATTTTACACTAAACGGGTTGTTATGAAGATGAATGACGGGGAGGAGGAATGGCTCACATGGGACATCTGAGCGCCTTCCTGCTCTGAGAGGAGCCTATAGACTATAGGAGAGTAAAGGCAGGAGACGTGAGAGTGGATTGGTCTGCAGGGGCCGATTTGTGGAGATGTTCTTAACACGTCGTGGTTATAAGTCACTGATGACTTGTAGAAGGACAGACGCTGAAAGCTGCTTTAGTCCAGCATGCAACACTAACAATATGATACACTTATTAAAGCTAAAATAATATTTAACCTGATAACTTTCGAATGAGTTGACTCTCCTAATAGCCCCATAATCTGTAAAGCAGGAGATAAAACCTTACATTGCACCCAGTACATAGCGGAGTAAATGTCATCTCACAGACATGGACTCTAGCTCCCCCTAGTGCCTAAATGCAGTCAGTGTCAGAGCGCAGGGAAAGGTAAAAGAGGCCCCTGTAGGATGAGGCCGCCGACGAGGGCCCGCAGCGGGGAAAAGAAAAAAGAGCGTCAGTGTTGATTTGAAGGATTGGACTGTGAGCGATTGTGAGGCACCGATTTGGAATCATTCTTCTAAATCAGCAGATTTGAAATCAGCTCCGAGAAAAGCTCGTCAATGAGATAAAACACAAGGTGGAGGAGTGGCTCGAATTGGGAAGGGACTAAAAACCCAACATGTTCAATAACAACGCATTTAGTTTGACACTCAGAGTGATCCGCTGCTTCTATGCTCGCGTCCAGATTGTCGTTTCTGATGAAGTCACAAAATGAAACCAAATCCTTGAAATCCACAACAAGCATCACCTCTCATCTTCCCGTGCTTTGAATATCTATTGTCTATTTAGATGAACACAGAAGATCGTGCTAATAAACGGATACAATTGCATTCAACCCCAGATTTATCATTTCCTAAAGTCTAGCACGGTCACTTTTTTTTACCTCTCAAATAACCACCAAACAGCTGTTCTGTCGCAAGCCTGCTCTCATACATTTCTGCATTTTATTGATCAGACGTCAAACACTTTCTGTTTGACGTATTTTTGGTATTCTTTACTTTGAACAGGCTATACGGATAAAGTTTTTTTTCTCCAAGGCCTATTAAATCCGCGTGGCTTTTCACCTCCTAATAATGCCATTAAGGAAAGAAACTATTTTTAATCATCCATGATTTAAATATCGCCCGTGTGGTTTAGTTTTTAAGGGATTATTAATCGCGTCCAATAATCCCGCACCAGCGATCAGCGGCTGTAAATGAAGTCTGATCCTGTAAATCTTGTTCGTCTGATCAGGCTACACGTCAGAGAGCTCGGTGATAAATCAAGATTTTTAATGAATATCAATAGAAGAAGCAGAAGCCTCGAGAAGTAATGAGATTAAGCAGCGGCCGTGCGGGGCTGCGTGCGCGTGGCGGTGCGGGGCCGGAGTTACGGGGGAACACTATGGGAATGACTGCAACGACTTTTTTTTGTACATTGGAGGCTTAAAACATTAACACAGATAGGTGGTCACATTACAAATCTAATGGGTATGACACCTTTTTATTTGATCCGGGTCTGCAGGTCAGCTAAATCCAGTGGACTTCTGCGCGTGCTGATGGCAGAGTGGGTGATTTATTATCACAACTGAGCAATTAGACGCCACCATGTTAGTGGAGATTAAACAAGAAGAAGAGAATTTAACTTGAGTTTGTACTTTTAGTCTTTTGTGTCCTCTGCAATCCCACAGCATCCGTCACCTCTCCTCCCAGGCGTGCCTACAATCTGTAATGTAACTTCATGGGAATAAAAAAAAATTACACAATCATTTATAATAAAAATAATTTATAACAGGACAAAATGATTTCTTCAGTCATTTATTTATAATTGTTTTCGCTGTAGTTGGTGGAGTCATTGCTGCATCGACTAAGAAGAAATGACCATCCATCGTGATCAAATTATAAGTGATCAAGTGGAAATCTCGGTACAGGAAGTCCCGCATCATCCTCTCTCCTCCATCTATTTACAAGAATGGAAAAGATAACTGAAACCGTTTTAAATTAGACTCTATTTATCCCTCCCATAAGAGTGCATTATCAGATGACAAGATTGTCTTCATGGCATCCATGACATGTTCATTTATTTATTGCTCGAGTTTAGCAGAAGTTTGACAATACATTATTATAACGAGTGCACCAGTTGTAAATCAAACAGTTCCTGGAGATCAGCACTCAGAAGGAAGCTGACTAACCTGAGTTTAATGTGTGAGTCTCTTGTGCCCCCTAGAGAGAGACGCTCAAACAGCACACGGCTCCACTCTCTCAGTGACGGAGTGCAGGAGGTGACTGACTGGAGGACAGATTGGCTTTCTTGTCTCTTCTTTTTTACATCAGTGTTTATTGCAGATCTTAAAACAGTCGTGCAGCATGCTTCCATTTTCAGTAAAGTTTAAGGTCTCAGGTGAAAGCAGCTGTTCATGTTATTGTCACAACTTATCCTAAAATGAAGTCATTCTCCATCAAATACACTGTGGCATAAAACCCTCACACAGGCATAAGGGATGGACAAAATTAAATCATTACTGCAGGAAACCAGCTAATGCCGAAATCATGAGATACATAAACTGAGAACTCAAGAAAACAGGTCAGATTTTGGCTATTTCTTATCATAGTAAAAGTAAGTTAAATAGTTTGATGTGTGTCCGCTGAGGGCTTCTGTAGAAACATCCTTGCCCGACTGTAGACAGAAGTTATAAACTTCCTATCAGATTCAGATGAGATCAATCAAATCATTGACAGTCTTCTTTTCAACACGTTGGTTAAAAAAAAAGATAAAAAAAAAACTACATAAACAATCATCCCCACCACAGAAAATGATCAAATCTCTTCTCGCCTCAGTTTTTTTTTTGTCTCTCACAACATGAAGACATGAGCACAGACAACCAACAATGTGATATCAGAATGAAGAAACAGCGCCCTCTAGTGGGACTGGAGAGTGCACTGTAACCACCCACTCCTGTTACAATCAAACTTTTGCTGCTAAATGTCAGTTGTCTACAAGGATCCTGATTTGGTGTCCAAGCGGAGAACAGAACAGGCAGATAGGTGAGACAGGGGAAGGTCACCACTTCTCCAGACATCCATCCAAATTATTTAGAGAGAAGACCAACCAAATCAATCACCTCCATGAAACGTAACACGTGTCTGCTAACAACATCGTTTCTTACTTATAATGGCACATGTCTATAATATTTAGGGAAATGGAAGAGGTCTGATATTTCATCCCATCCAAACCTGTGAGACAAAAGTAATAGTAGTAAATCTTTGAAACACACACAAAAAAAAAACATAGTTTGTTTTCCTTTGATGATAAAAACCTTTCTTTTCTTTCTTAATCTCTCAACTTGTTTATTTCTTATCTAAGCTTAACAGCGCTGCTTTCACACTGTTGTCCTGTTGTTTGGGAATGAAGTTTGGTTAAAGGAGAGGTAGAGGTCATATTTAGAAAAACCCAAGTAAACGTTTCAGTGGATTATATGTTGGTGTAATGTAAGAGGGCAACTCCTAATGGCAACATGCATCAATTCAAGTTGGTGACAGAAGCGCTGCTTGTCAACAGGCAAGACAGGTAACTGCTTGGGGCCTGAGGCCAAGCCCTGAGGGCTCACAAACCTTACACCAAAGCAGCCACTCAAAATGTACAAATCCTGCAACAACAGTAGGAAACCTCCCGAAGGGGGCGCTGCGAAACGCTACATGAAGTATTTCTTTGAAAATCCGAAGTTTATCGATTAAAGTAAAAACAGAAAAATGAAACAGGAAGAAAAAGAAACAGGGAGGGGCCCTTAGTTGATTATTACCTCGGGCCCCAACAGAGTCCTTCGCCACTGGTTTGTGATGGCAGCATTTAGAAATACTCTCATGGTCTTAAAACGATGATGCGGTCAAAGATGTGACTTTTGCACGTGCACAGAAAAGACAGACAGATATTTTCCCTGAGACACAGAGAAGCTCACACAGCTGTTCAGTCCTAAAACCTTACGAGGCCTTAAGGGGCGTGTAGCATGAATAAATGTCTATCTACAGGCATCAAATCATAACATGAGTACACATCTGTATTACGAGAGAAACAAGAGAAACTCTGGCTGCCTAAACGAGGATCTTAACCATAAGACAGTCGCTGACATTCCTACTCATTCCAAGTCATCAGTTCATGTCAAGTGCCTTCAATTAATGAACTTAATATACTTCATAACTCACCTTGCATTACAAAAACTCACAGATCCAGTGTGTTTGTCTTTAAAATGAGAGAGGTTATGAATCTCTCCTCAGCTGCCTTTTTCTATGAATGAACTCACTTTCATTTGAAGAAGTAACACAGTGTACAAAACTGCTGACATGAAAACAGTAAAGACAGTTCTGAACGTACATTAGGGCAGCGCGGGGTAATTAGTGCCAATTTTTACTTTCAGTGCATTTCAAGCAAGGGGATTCCAGTCATGCATACAACTTAAATATGTACATATAGGATGTTGTGCATCCCTGGGAACAATTACTTTGGATTTCAAATCAACTGATGGGAAATATAGCTTTAGAAAAAAAAAAAGTGGATCAGTGGCACAACTTTCCCCAAGCACGGAGTGAGTTGTGCCATTCCAGAGAAGTCAGTGGGGTAAATTGTGCCATTAAGAAACTGAAGTAAAAAAAAGCAAGAACAATTCAATACAAATTATTTATTTAGCATTGATGTAATATTTACATTAAATCAATAATGTTTATATTAAAAAAACAAGGCCAAGCATCACATGAACACATAAATAAAAATGGCAAATGAGCACCTAATGATTTCTGAGCACTCCTGGACATCTTATTTGTCGAGGCTGCAGGGGAATGTAAATTTGTGTCTAACAATCCAACATAGTTGTAGATGGATTTCTTATCGGCAAACTTCACAATGACCACCAGCAGTCATCAGCAGATTGACTATTGTCCCATCATCATTATCATCATGAATCTGGACATCTGAACTCTCAAATTCAGTGGAATTGGAAAGTCTCTTCTGAGCTACTGGAGAGCATCTTCTTTTTGGGTTTGGTTGGTTTTGACCCCTTCAGAACTTCCTTCTTATTTCCTTTTTTTCCTGTTCAGCTGGTTTATGTCCTCTGTTGTGTGTCTTTCTACTGAGCTCATATACACTGCTGTTTTCTTCTTGGGTTTGATTAGATTTCAAAGCCCTTTTTCTCTCTGTGTCATTCTTTTTATTTTCCTGTTCAGCCTTTTTATCTTTTCTTTGTTAGCCACTGGTACAATTTACCCCAACCCCCTCGCATGTTTTGAGCTTGCATTATGTTCATAACTCTATGACTCATTGTGTATCTTACTAAAGCACTAAAACATGTGTGAACTGTTTTCAAAGTTTTCTATGATTGTTAAAACACAGCAATCAAAAAACCTTGATTGCAGAAGTTTTACTTTGGAGATCAAAAAAGTGTTTTTTTTAAGCTTAATTGTGCTTACCTCTCAAACCATGTGGCTCCCTTCTTTACAGGGACAGTGAAATGGATGCCTCTTCAAAAATAGGTGGTCACATGACTAATTTCTTCTATAGTTTTAGAGATAACAGGGGTGGAAATAATTACCCTTATAGGCACAAATTACCCCCTAATGTAAATATTACATCAATGCTAAATAAATAATTTGTATTGAATTTTTCTTGCTTTTTTACTTCTCGAATGGCACAACTCACCCCGTGCTTGGGGAAAGTTGTGCCACTGAACCACTTTTTTTTTTCTAAAGCTATATTTCTCAAACAGTTGATTTGAAATCCTAAGTAATTGTTCCCAGGGATGCACAACATCCTAAACTGTATGTTATATGTATCTATTCCAGGCTTCGTCCAGCTTCAACGGCATCCTGCAACAAGCTAGAAAAGAAAATGAGCGCAGTGATTTGACCCATTGTGGGCTCGGAAGTCTTTTTCAATGGGAATCTGGGTTTATGTTGCATTTCTCCAGAGGTCGTTTAACCCGTTCAGAAACAAGAACTGTAAGCCAACAACACTAAGTTTATATCGTTATTATGTTTATATTACTCACATTGTTTACTGAGGTGTGGATTTGATCTAAGAAAATAAACCGCAGAATGTGGAGAGAACAAATTGCACGTCATTCCAAATACCACCACACGGTGGCAGCACGAGCCTCTTTTTAGTCTGAGACCAGCAATAGTTAGTCCAAGTTGGAGTTGAAATGAACGAAGACACCAGTGTGATGTAAATGAACATATGTTGTGTATTATTTGTGCATGTGTGTTTGTCTGTGTGCATGTGTGTGTGTCTGTGTGCATGTGTGTGTGTGTGCGTGTGTGTGTGTGTGTGTGTGTGTGTGTGTACACCAGTTTAAATAGTCTTGTTTAATCTGTGAAAACGTTTTTTAAAGTGAAATAATTCAGAAGAAAGGGAGACCACTCTGTTCCAAAAAGCCATCATCTTCTTCCACACAGTCTTTTATTTGTAAATAATAAAAATGAACTCTTGAATATAAAACATACACATCAGTAGAGCCACATCTGTTATACAAACAAGAACTGTTGCAGTGAATACTTAGTCTTTCATCTAAAATTGTGGTTTGGGAGTGGGGAGCCATGGGGTGTAAACAATCAGTATTCCTGGAGTAATACTGAAAAAGGAAAGGGCAGCCGGCCACACCGCCAAGGGTTTCAACAGAAACATCCGCAAAATATGTCTGCAAAAATTAGATTTCTTATTGGCTTCAGAAGTCCAGTCCAAACCAATATCATCATAGACACGGGTGAGGGGATTTAAGGAGAAGAAAGTCAACTTTGTTCCAATGGGTTCTACTTGTTTTCTGCAATCAGGACAAAAATAAAGGCCTATTAGCGCCCCCTTGTGGCTCAGGGCCGCTCAGCGGCTTGAGCACATCCACAGGACGCAAATTCCCTTCTACAAGACCAGGAATGTTAGTGTGTCAGCAATGTTTTTATTTGTTCTTAACTTAATTCAAGCCTCTCTTCCTGGTTTGTATGTACAAGGTGTACTTGTGTGTGTGTGTCGGGTGTACAGTCAGATACACTCTTTTTATAGTCATACATCTTTATAATTTCTGTCAAACTCATAATGATACTTCATATATATTTAGCTGTTATACACACATTCTCTATCTCTGTCTCTAGCCCCGACTGTGTTAAACTACAGTTTAGACACCTACACCCGCAGATACGCCAGGGGCTCGAGTATGCTCAGTACTACAGAACAGCACTGTTATTTAAGGGTTGAAAGAAAAATGGAAACAAAGATTTTTTTTCTTTTTCCGGAGACTTCCTAATATGTATATTTAGACCCAGAGTGATAGGCGTGGCCTGGGTAGAGTTGTCCCCCCCTATTGGTCCGCTCCTGTTAGGGGGCGGGGATGGCTTGGCTTTTCTCTGTTTGTATTCATATTCAGTACGAGCAAACTGTACAAGAACATGCAACATACAAGCTGGCCTAAAAGTATGTGGAACTAACACACATAGTCTAGTCTTTTTTTCTGTTTCTGTTTTTTTTGTTTTTTTTGAGAATTGTTCGTTAATTTGTCTCGTCTTCTATTTTACAAAAAAGTAGAGAACAAAACAAAAAACGAAACAAACAGAACAAAAAGTAACGTGCATGCAGCTTGGGGGCCGATCCGGGGCGTCCCCGAGTCATGCTGCTCCCTCCTACAGGGGGAGTTAGAGGTCAGGAAGGGGAGGAGACAAAGAATGGGATGAGGGTTGGGTTAAGGATGTTCAGGCGAATCTGACCGCACCTTTATGGTCGGGCTTTGGCGCAACATCACTCGAAAACCAAACACACACATACACAGAGGGAGTGTGCACCGTACGGTACCATTCTGAAACCTGGGCGAAACAAAGAGACAAAAACAGCAAATTAAATCAAAGCAAATAATCATTGGCCTCTTTTACCTCTCCTCTTTCTTGAGACAAAGCGCAAAACTCTGTTTGCATCTGTCACTGAGCCAAGCTTCTCTTGTGCTTGCTTTCATCAACCACTAGAGGGCTAAGAATGTGCACCAGCGTGTGCAGCCTCACTTCACCGAGAGCTTATCGAACCACTGCCACACAGACATATCATGACAGTGTTACCATGGTTACACTCTAGAGACATCAGAGAACGTTTAGGTCATGGTACAGCTGAGGGCAGCTGCCGTCCATGCATCCGACTAACTCACACATTGTTAACACTACTCATCCCTGTGTTCTAAAAGTAAGCTTTGCTCTGATTGGCTGGAGGGCTACTACTGGGCGTGGGGGGGGGGGGCTCCACATATAACAGGTGCTTTAGAAGGGGCCGCACAGGAATGTCAGGAGAAAAGAAAGACAGAAAAGCAGTAAAGAGAGGTGAAGAATGGTGGACAGAAAAGTCTCCTGCTGCAGGAGAGAGAGAGAAAAAACAAAGAAAGCAAAGTTTGAAACTGAAAAGGTGTACAGAGGACGAAGAGGGAAGGTGTGAGACATGATTGTCAGACTCCAGCTAAGCTTTGATTGGCTAGTTCAGTCTCTCCCTCTCTCTTTTTCTCTCTTGCATTCCCTGTCGCTCCGTCTGGCTTTTCATTTGTTGAGCGAAGGCGTCTTGTTGTCGTCCTCAGGACGTGATCTCGCCCTCTGCTCAGTTCTGGTCCAGTAGCTGTGGTCCATTATTTCGTCATTTAAGAGATATTTGGGGTGAGGGTTGTGGTCGCCATTCGGTCACTAGGACCGAACGCCCGGTGGTGGTCCTGAGCTGTCCAATGACGTCTGAGACGCCAGCCGCGTGAGCGGAGCTAATGTAGGGTCCACCAATGAGGATGGTGGAAACAGTTTGTACCAGCCAATCACCGTGCTCGAGAGGTCCAGGTCCTCCAATAAAATCTGTGCTACACCCATAAAACATTTATGATCCAATCGTCCATAATCGCCCCAAACTATCACCTGCAGGAGAGAACAGAAGAGGAGAGTTAGCAAGAAAGGCTTCTTTTAAGAAACGTCAGCTCGTCCCCACACACACACACACACACACACACACACACACACACACACACACACACACACACACACACACACACACACACACACACAGGAGTTTACCTGAAGCACCTTGCCCTGGGGACTCTCATCAAAGAGCAGGTGCTGCTGGTAAAGCGGCTCCAGTGTCTTTCGTGCAATCTTGGTTTTCTTTTTGGCTTTACATGATCCATTATCCAGCAGGTACACCTTGACGTAGGGGGCTGGATACAGAGGGAGGGAGTCAAAGAGGGGGGGGGGGGCAGAAGGAGTAAAGGGATGGGGAAACTTTGTGTAACTGCGCTTGAGTTTGAGTGGGATATTTTGGTCGTGTCCTGAAGTGTTGTGCGTTACCTGGGAGGGATTTGGAGCCTGGTTTTTGGGTAAGGCCTCGTGCCCTGATCACCTCCACCTCCAGCTGGCCTTTCTTGTCCATCAAACCGATCTGAACATCGCCTTTATGTGGAGGAACACACATCTTCTGTTTTACTCCATTGTGATCTGCAGTTTCATTTTATAAATCTTGGGAATATGAAGTGGACTTTGACCGTGATGGAGGCGTGACTCACCCATCGCAGGTGTTGCTAGTGTTTGCCTGCCAACCAACTGACCGGGGCCTAAACCATCCAGGAAGTCACTGAACTGACTGTCAGCACCTAACCGCATACCTGAGAAGATCAAACTGACACACACACACACACTCACACAGTTATTCACAGTTCCTCTCTCTTTGTGAAATCTTGCATCCTACAGGACACAATCTGAGCCTTAAACAATCCCATTCTTCTAAATGAATAGAAATGAAGAGGTTAAGGGAAGCCGAAATGACAACATTATTATGAGACTTTATAAAAAGTGTCAATTCAAACTACAGCTGTCACTTTAACGCGTTAAGGACATTAATTAATTACAAATCCATAATTACAAATCCTGTAATTAATTAGATAATTTTTTTAATCGACTGACAGCACTAATTCAAACGTTGTTAGAAGGAACAGGACAGCAACTTTAAAAATGCTTTTTGTTTCTTTGATGGAGTTTGGTTGGCAGTTTGAACGTGCTCTCAGGATGTTGAGAATCTCAACGCTGCGAGGCTTTTGTGACACAGTGGGACACATGTTTCTGCTCAAATTTAAAATATTCAACTAAATGACCAGACAGCACTGACAGGTTTGTTTCCTTTTTTTTTTTTTACCTAGTAGTAAATTAGCATCTATTTTCGAAGGAGTATAAAGGACACATTAAAGGTTTGTTTTTTGTTTTTTTGCAGGTTTTGTCATCGAAGTGAAAAATTAACGAGAATAAAGTTGTTTTTTAGTCTACATTTATAGGCTATCAGAAAAGCAGCAGCCGTCTGGATGTTAACAAGGACTGTGGATCATCCAGATATATCTTAGTAAGGCTTTCACAAATAAGAGAATAACTTCCTTGTGTGAGTTGTGTGTTGAGTATTAAGTCCGTGTGGAATCAGCTTCTATAAAACCGTCTGACAAGGTCTCAAAGTATCTGATTAGTTGGAGCTTTACGTCTGCAGGTGTGAAACGACACATTCAGCATCACATCGTCATGAGCGTCAGGACCCTGAAAACAAGCTGCTGTAAACCGCAGTGTTTCTGAAGAGAACCACGCTCGCCTGCAGGAAATCGTCTCGTGTGTCAGAGGATGACATTGAAGGTTCTACTTTAATCCTCTTTGCACTGGAGAGTGGCTGCAGATACAACCTTATTAATAATAATTTTAAACCATATCCTTATTTAAATTGATCAACAAATTTCATATAGGAAATTAACTTAAATTTATTCTTGTAAAATTAGGAGTTTAATCTCATAAATGTACAACTTGAAACTTTTTTTTTTTTTGGAAAACTTTTTTTAATTGCCCTACATCATCTTATATATTTGCATCTTTGCATTGACTTCTATGTTATTCGGCTGCCCAAAAAGTTTGCATCGCTTTTGTTCTGATGCTCCGTTAGAGCTGTAGCCTGTTTGTAAAGACCATACCAACTCATGATTAACTCGTAATGGTACCAAAAGAGAGCTGTAAAACACAACATGTATTCTCTCTTGTCCTGTAGATCTGTTCTTGGGTCTGTACGTACTTCCCCTCAGAGCTGTAGCTGTTCATACTGCCGTCAGTCGACTCTCTGCTGGCCTGTCGGTTCATGCCTGACCCTCCCCGTGGATACTCGACGGCCATGCCCGTCTCCACGCTCCGCTGGATGCTGCTGCTGCCCTTACTTCCCTTCTTTCCTGTCGTCGTCTCTGTAGCCAACACAGGAGAGGAAAATTATCAACAGTCAGACCTTGGCTTGTCTTTTAGTTTCCAGGGGGCCGGACTTCACATGGAAAAATCCAAAACTCTACCCTTAATAATCATTTAAAGTCTTTCCCGGGATGTTTTTTTTTGTGTGTGTGCACCAATCACAAGCCTGATCATTATGAGGTAAAATAATATGTACGCCATCACATGCAAATCTATAATCCAGGGTGACCTCATCAACATAACGTGATTTCTAATCAACATAAATACAAAGACATTGTTAGACTCCAAAGGTTTGTGGTAGTGAAACACAAAACGAGGAACTCGGGAGGAGTTGTATGTGATGAGGTCACTGCAGGGGGGTGACTCTGTATCAGTCCATCTACAACAATCTTCAATGTTTAGCAGAAATGTGAAGACAATGTAAAAGAAAAAAGAAAAAAGGAAAAGTCGGAGGATTGAAGAAAACACAGTGTGCATCCAAGCTTACAAGAGGAGCTCAGAACTTGTTAAAAGCCGGCTGTTTCATCTCACACACATTGTTTGGTTCAGACTCACAGATGAAGTCAGATTAAACAAATGACTGAGGTTGATATAGGTTTTGAAAAGGGAGAGAGAGAGACAGAGAGACAGAGAGTGGAGATATGACATGCGACATCTGCGCCCTGAGAGGAGAGTCAGAATGTATCGGTAGATCCAGCATGCATGTGGCTCAGACAGGCTTTTAGCTAGAGCTGAATCAGCTTCTAAACACAAAGGAGAAAGAAGAAGGTGGAGTAAGGAAGCGTGCTGGAGACAGAGCTCGGGAAGGGCAGGAGGTGCAGGACTAACAGGCCTATCACTCCTCTCTGCAGCTGCCTGTCTTACTTCAATGTTTCTGTTTTTTCTTTCTTCATCTGTCTCATAAATCTGTGCGTTGTGATGATTCATTGAAAACATCCTTTCACATTTCTCAGAGAAATCCAATCATTTCTATCCTACAGATCCTTCATAATAGCTTTTTGTACATGGATCTGAAGTCACTGCCTGTTTTCTAAGTTATTCTTCTTTTCATATGTTTGAGTCTCAGTTAAAAACAAAAAATGCTCCAGCAGATTTCAACACCGCAGCAGAAAAAAACAGTATTAATCACTGCAACATAATCCTCACTCACAAACGTGCTTGATGAATCCCACTTAAAATGCTTGTTGTTGTTTTTTTGTTTCTTAGTGTAGAATATAACAGAAAGGATCCTTTCAGAGAGAGGCCTTTTAGATGAATGTGCCGTGTTAGAGGCACTGAACCCCACCTACAGCTGCTGGTCTGCTGTAATCATGTAAGTGTCATTGCAGTCTGTGTGCATTGAACTGTATTTGTGTTATAGTTCAGATCCAAAACAATACATACTGTAAAAAACAAAAATATTAAAAAAACAGTAAAAGCAGCTCCAGTGTTTTTGTTTACTGAATCTGAAAGCTGATGAAAAAGCATCTTAGTCCCTGTAGAGATCATTTCATGTATGAGAAATGGACTCGTGCCGTGGTCACTTCCTGTCAGCGCCTGTGTGTCAGACTTTAAGCTGTTTGTTTCCTCGTCTCTCGATCCTGGCTCGTGTTGTATGTACTCCCTGATGTAAATCGCTTTGTAAAAAAGCTTCTGCTAAAAGAAGTTTAGAAGAATAGAAGTCTGAATCTGTCCGTTTTAAGACGACACCCTCTTGGTTGATATACTCAGTTTGCTAACATGTTGCAGTGATCAAGCACATCATGCGTCTGTTGACTGGAGCAATAAACCTGAGTCATTCGACATCATTTTGAAGTAAATAGAGAGTCAAACAATATTTGATTATTATCATTTGATCATGTTGTCACAATGTGCCGAACTGAAGGAGCACACTTTACATCTCCTGAAGTGTCTGTCTGTCCGTCTATAAGCTACCTGCCTGTCTCACTATTGGTTTACCTTTCTGTCTGTTCGCCGCTTTACCCGCCGCCTCTGAAATAACACACACAACAACAACACCAATAAACAACAACGTAAAAAAAACAACAACACAGCATACACAACACCTGTACTAAAACATGAGAACATAGATATAGTTTAACATCAACTCCATAAAGAAATGCACAGCTGAAGAATCCAGTCCATTCCAAGGGAAATTTATAAAAAATACATGATTAGATTTTTCCCCAGAGAAAAATAAAAAGAGATGAAAAAAAACAAAAAACCAAGGAGCCCCCGTTTAAAGGATTTATTGACAAGTTTTGTTTCACGCCTGCACGCTCCTCCTCAGTGTGTCAATAAATGCTCTGAACAGGAGCTGCTGGTGTCCTAATACCGTCTAATCTCCCTTCTTAGACATAACAAAGCCATTTACTCGATGACTAAAGATTTAATAATCCTTCTTTTTAAATTTCAACCTGCACTGCTTGTTCTTTTATTTGGGCATTGTTAGTTTTTATGTCACACTACAGCCATCAATGGTTAATTTCATTGTGCAAGAACATGCATCACATCATCATTAAATCAATCAGTGTTTTCCTTTTTTTTCCAGTTCGTCTTGTTTAGAAATATATGCATCTATCTAACTGTTCCAAATTGGAAATCCTTTTTGTGTTTCCTTCTTAAATAACTTTAAACAAACATCACAGAACTCTGGGCTGCACACACGAGCTGTCAGAATTATAATTACAGATAATATCAAGTTAACATTTTAGCGCCCTCAGTGTGTGGTACTGAAACATCTGACGTTGGCGCCCCCCACTGGTTGTACAATTTAAACACAGTGGGCAGGATCGACACCGTGGGATCGACTACTTCACCTATAAACTAAAACTTTAGCTGTCAGAAAGTTTTACAAAGATTCTGCAATCAAAACTTCAAACAGTGTTGATTTAAGAGAAAATATTAACAGCTCCTCTCATCAACCTTTTATATCAGTCTCTTTTTACCGTCTAACATTCTCAATGACATTCTTCTGCTTCTCTTAGCTGTAGCACATCATGTTACAGTGATGACACAAATGTCCTATTTGACTGTGATTCACAGCAGACTAAAAGGCAGTGATGTAGGTGAGACGGCGTTCACTCGCTCTCTCTGGATCAGTGAGCTTGTTTAGATTTCCTTCTCTGACCTGTCTGGCTGAGTTGCGAGGTACTCCGGCTGCGTCTGGATGGAAGAATGGCTACAACACGTTGGCTGAGGCTCGAGCGACGCTTCTTGATCCCGCTTCCCAGGCTACCGAGGGCCGTGTCCGATTGGCTACCGTCGGCGTGCTCCATGCCGTAGATCTCGCCGCTCACGCTGGTGCTCTTCATCATGTGGCGGCCTGACGCACGCATGGCCCTGCTGTTGATTCATATCAGGGGACAAATAATGGAGCTGAATGAAAGTGGATTATTGATGACGACACACACAAAGAGCACGTGGGTGTGTTTGGGTACCTGAAGCGTCCCCGGGGTCTCTCTGACTGAATGGAAATGTAGCTGGTGCTACTGATGTGAGAGGCACTGCTGGTACGAGAGATGGCTGACTGGTCGCTGACATCACTGTCTGAGGACTTATGGGAAACATTTTCACTGCTCCGCCTCTGGAGCTGCAGGAAGCAACACAAAAACAAATGTTGCCTTTAGATATTAGTGTTCGAAATCAACGAATAATCCACCTTCAGGAGAGGTTGTACGGATGGCCCACTGTTGACGATGGAGCTAAAGAGCATTTTTTTTTTGTCTCTTTCAATAATTATTATGAATTTATATAATTTAGTCCAATCTGAACCAACGTTGAAACAAGGCCTTTTTTGTCATGGGTTTCATTTCTTCAAATGTTTGAGGGTCTAAAACAGAAGAGGAATATCAAGTTTCATACTCTAAAGCAAAGTGTACATATTGAACATGTTCGTCTTTGCTTATTTTGTGTTTAGTGTTGTACTTTTTGTACATTTAGAGCACAGCGCAAGTTCCTTAAAGGCCAATGATGTGTGACTTTGACGTGAGTACGGTTTTTAAAAGCAGATCTTTAAATGAAGGGTTGGTCTTTTTTTTTTTAAACTAGCATGATTTAGAAAGTAGGATTCTCTCAGTGCTCCCCTCTGTGCTTCCTCTAAAGCCACGCCCCCTCACTTCTATTACACTGGCTAAAGTCTTCAACAAGTATTGATTGAGCATGCAGGTTAGCATGTGTCCACATGAGGGACAGTGTAACACACCACACAGACAGCAGTGACACGATTCATACAGAAAAGTTTAACCACCTGCAAACAGGCGTGTGAAAGTCAGAGAGGTGCTATTTATCTGTCACTCCTTGTGTAAGTAAAGGATTTAACAGCAGCCTGTGTGGATTTATAAACACTTCTCTGTTTGACTTGGAACCAACTCATTTTATTGAGTGGTCTTCCCCATTACCGTGACATAATTTATGACTTCCTTCGACACTAAAGAGAATTCACAGCAATGCACTTCAGCAAACATTACAGAGCCCGTTCTCTGGCTGTAGAGAACGGGCTTCCCCCCCCCCCCCCCCCCCCGTGCTCCTGATGACACTATGGCCCACCTCCCGTTTGTTCTTGAGGGCTCGGTCCAGGTCCTGTTGGCTGGAGGTGGAGGCAGCTGACGCCCGGTTGGAATGAACCCTCATCTGGAGCTGACGAACACACTCCTCTGCTACCAGGGCTACACACACACACACACACACACACACACACACACACACACACACACACACACACACACTTAATCAGAAACTGCATGGTGACAAGAGTCTAAGGAAACATACAGTCCTGAATAAAATATTGAACACTACTGATTTCACCTGAAAGAAGATTAATAAAGTTAAATTTGCGTCGAAGGTTCAGTCATGAGAAACATCAGGTTAAACGTCAAACAAAAGCTACTCGGGATCCAGCACAACTTTTCAGCACAGTGGATTTGAATGAAGGGGAACAGAACCAGTTGTCTCCTTTCCTCCTCTCTTTCTTGGTGACAGAAGATAAAGATCATGCAGCCTAGTACAGCCGGGTTGAGCTCTGCCTTCCCTGTCCTCTTTCTTTTAAGTCTCCTTAGTTGGTAAAGTAGCTCTCACCTTCTCTATGTTGTTCTCCAAACGTGCGGACGCAGACTCGACCGTACGTCCCGTTTTTATTTATTTCAATTTTTCATTTTTTAAGTCCGGCTGTTTTTTCTAAACTAAGCACGCTTCATGATGATGTCAAGCTGTGC
The DNA here is from genome assembly GCF_947650265.1 of Symphodus melops. NCBI lineage: Eukaryota > Metazoa > Chordata > Actinopteri > Labriformes > Labridae > Symphodus > Symphodus melops. The sequence continues at coordinate 3,220,017 of NC_136705.1, read as the reverse complement.
ATGTGGTGTATCATGACATTCAGTACAAGAGGTAACCATGCTCAGGCTGGGTTAGCCCTGGAGCAGTGTGAGTGCAGGCCAGAGGTGGAACACATGTGCTTCACCTCGTGTTAGTCTTCATGAAAAGGCTCATAGTGCTCGGTTCTCTCGGGTCATGTTTGAACCAGCAGTAGTTGTGTTGCTGTTTGGCCTTTTTACGTCAAGGAGATAGCACAAGGACGTTTAGCAACGAAGGTAGGAAACTTCTCTCAGGAGTTCCCATCGGACACGAGTCACTCACGTTGACCTGCAGAAAGCTGTTTCAAGGGGCCCCAATTGATTTTTGCCCAAACAGACTCTAGAAACTGACCTGGATGTTAAAAAGCTCAGTCATCTTCCTCCCTGGTCTTATAAGCAATTTTAAAATATATATAAATTAACAAAATGCCCTAATTTCCTTCTGGCCCATTTAAACTGCAGAGAGGATTTATTTAACCAGTGCTTGTTTTCTGGCCCTGCAAGAGAAGGAATTATCTTTTTGAAGACATGTATGTTAGTGTTTGTTGAGCACACCCACCGACACACACGTACGTAAACTGGTGAGTCTTTACCTTGTTCTGCGGTGCTGCTCTGTGGGGGAAGCTGAGGGAGCTGTCGTACTCGGCGGGCTGAGGAGGACGTCACTGAGGAGGAAAGAGACGAACCACCTTGGAGGTGGCCCCTGAAACAGAGTCAAGGGACAGCAGAAGAAGACAGAGAAGGAACGAGACGGAGGGTAGAGAGAGATGAGGAGAGAGTTGAAGAAGAACAAACGTCACGTAAGGATGGGGAAGAAGAGTTTGAATCCTTCGCACTGGAGTTCCCATTCACACAGCCTAAGTGTTTGAAACTCACCTGAAGGACAAGAAAAGCTACATACAGTCACATCATTATGGTTTTATCTTGAGAATTGTTCCTATGAAGTGACACACTGTGGTTTAAGATTAAAGAAGTACTCATGGAAATGGAAAAAAAAACAAACAACAACAACCCAGCAGTCATGTTTCAGTGAACTATCAGTGGCAGCATCATGTTCTCAGAGTGAAGCAATGTGAAGCTTGTTCGGGGGTTGACAGTGAGGGATCCTGTGGCAGGAAAAGCTGCAGATAAACATTTAGATGGTGGAAAGATCACACAGACGAGGTGAAGGCCTTCAAACATGAATCCCACCACACCTGACCCCCGAAGAAGAGGCTGATTCCTCCAACCAGGATTCTCTTACAAAATACAGTATCCAAGTGACTTCGAGCATGATCCAAATGCAACTGGACTGCTTGATCTTTAAGACGTCCCAACCAGGCGAGAGGTTGAAAGATCTTTAAGAGCTTCAACTAGTCCAGTTGCTTCTGGATCAAGCTTCTAATTTACCATTTACCTGCAAACGCAGACAAGTCACATATGTGTCGAATCAAAGCAGATGCATTTTGTGCTTTGCAGCTGTAGCCTAAAAAAAGGCAGCGATAGATAAAAGTGATGTTTTGGTCACTAAAACATTCAGATTGTTATTCAAAGTGTTTGGCAGCATCATAGAAAGGCTCCATGCAGAACTATTGCTTAAGGAGCTATCATGGCAGTGAACACATTTTTAAACAATCCAAAACCATCAGACTCCTTTGATAAAAACAGTAAATGAACCACGTAAAATTCCTGGTTTGATTATCAGTTAGTGTATTTCCTATCGATAAATTGGGGGATTTACATTAGGGCCCGACCGATATGAGATTCCGATATCGATATATCGGCCGATATCTTTTTTAAACCTATATCTTCAATCTCACTGGATAGAAAGCTCGATGGATAGATATGTTATAAAAACACATAGATTATATTGATCCCTCATGTTCTGATATAAACACTTCTGAAGAAGATCAATGATGAAGACAAGATTCATTTTATATATGAACAGAAGAGTCACTTTGAAATGATCAATTATAAATCCAATCTATGTAAAGATAAATAGTTGAACAAACCTATGTATGTCGGCATATCAGAGATACAACTAGGTGATACAGATGGTCATATGATATGCTAATATCAGCTGATATTATCAGTCGGGCTGTAATTGACATGATTGATTAAGATTAGAATGAACTAAACAAAGAAAAGGGGCTCAGGTAAAACATAAGCAAAAAAACTATAACTATGAATGACCTCTGCAAACACTTTCAGATGTTGCTTTAAAAAATGTGGACACAGACCAGAATACAAACATGGAGATCTTACACATCTTCCACAGCACTGAAACATCTGCTTGGATATTACAGCAGGTCAACAATCACCTCTGACTTTCCACACTCGTACGACAAATGCACAAAGACAGAAGAGCAGCAGCGTCAGTACATCGGGAAGGTCACAGAAACACACAAACAGGTAGGATAATGACGGAGAGTGAGAGCAGCCCTGACTTTATCTTTGCCACCACAGTATCGACAGAAAGTCAGAGGGACACGCCTCTGTGTCCGAGGGCATTCATTCAAGGGGGCTTCCCCTTACCGAGCGGCCGCAGCGGGGCCTTCTTTCCTCTGGAGCCCCTTAAGATGGAAGTAGGTTTAATACTGGTACACACACACACACACACACACACACACACACACACACACACAAATCACACACAAGTGTCATACAAACCCAAAGCCCAGCAACACAGCGTGTGAGACAGCGGCATGCAGGGAGAAAGATGGGGTCGAGGAAAAAAACGAAAAAGAGAAAAAAGCAACAAGAATAGAAATAAATAGAAGCTCATCAAAAAGGTGTCAAATTAAAAACTAACAAAACATCCAGCTTTTACAAACTGGTAGGCCTGACCTTAATTTGTGAAATTGTAACCATATGTTAAAGCAGAGACTGGACGAAGACTGGGAAAGTTGTTTAACACAAAAGACGACATGCCTTTTGTAGCGTGAGTTTCTTCAGGTTGTTATCAAAGGTTTCCAGGATAGGGATGGATACGAATTTTTAAATATTACAATTTTCATTAAATTATAAAAAATGGAAGTATTCCTGCTCCTTCTATGATCTTTAAAATACTTTTGGTTGTAATGCAGAACTACTGCCAGCAGGGCGCATCTGAAAGCTGTTTGCTAAATACGCTAAAAAACAAAAGATGAAGAAAACATTTGTGTCGTGTGACACTATTTCTTCTTTTCATTGTAAATTGTTAAAGTTAAATTATGTTAAGTAATCCCGATGGTAAATCCGTTGTTAATGGCAATTTCCATCATGTTTTAGCATCAGACTTACAAACTAAGATGTACATCCCAGCCCATCTCTGGGAAAATTTGTAAGTGACAATAATTAGAATTTCCTTCAAATTATTGGATATTCACTTTTTTTTTTTTATCTTAAAGAGATCAAAGTAGGGGGAGTTGCTCGTCTAAAAGATACCATTGGTTGCTCCCTTTCCATTTTGTAAGTAATCTGTAATCTCTGCTTTCTATCTGAGGAAGTACAAGAGAGGTGCACACAGCTCATCTGGATGACTTCTGCTTCCAGGTCTACTTAAGGCCGAACAGTGCCCAGTTTTATGACCCGTTAGCGAGGATAGGTGTTCACATGCCGGCTGTGGAGCGCCTGTCTGTCAACCTCCTGTGAGGGTCACTGTCGCTTATTTAGCAAGTCACACGCCTGGTCGGCCTGCAAGTCGTTAAACTTACAACAGTGGAAAAGCAGGAAGCCAGTAGCTGGTGTCCATCTCGAATCGGCCTGTTTTCTTCTGAACTAAAGGTGTAAAAATGTATGCAGTGCAATGGTGTAATATTTTGTTGGTTCTGCAACCCCTTAACAAGGTTAGGCATGTATTCGTATCTCAGACAGTGTCACTTTAATGTTATTTTGGGTGTGGTTTCTAATAAGAGTGTGCCAATACAGATCATGAAGAAAGGGATACTCCATGATGTCATCACATGTTTTACCTAAGACTGAAACTGTCCTAACACAGTACAAAAGCCTCTACTTCACACTCTCTTTCTGATGGTCTAACGTGGGGAAATGTTAATCCCATCCCGCTGCAGACTCAGAATATTTTAAATATAATAGTTTCCTTCAATATGCTGAGTTGATTTTAAAAACACTATCAGCAGTAGTCAGTTGAAAATAAAAAAGAGTCCAAAGCTGGTTGAGAAATTGCGAGCCCCTCCATCAGTGAGCTCATACAATCCTTACCTGCTACTGTTAGACAGCTTCCTGCCATGAGTCTGACATTCAGGTGTGTCCAGGGTCCGAGGCTGCCTGGAGAACGGTGGATGAGCAAAGGGAACAATACACAACAGAAAAAGGTTGGACGGATGAGAGGATGGAAGAGAGTGTGACGGAGGAACATCATTTAGATTTTAGACGAGTCTGTCAGGCGGCTGTCAGCGGCCTTATAAGTTTATGATCTGGAAAACAGGAAATAGGAGGCATGCTGTGATAGATGGTATGACGGGGATATGAATAAAGGGGTGTCACACACTCATGCTTCATCTGTAATTGTGCTTGTGTGTGTGTGTGAGCGTGTGTGTGTGTGTGTGTGTGCACGTGTTTGTGTGTACCTCTTCTTTGTACTGAGGTGAATTAAAGTCTCTTGAGTAGGAAGCAGCATCCATATTCTCCATTCATGGACAAGAAGATGACAAGGATGATACATGTATGACACACATGCACACACAGACACACACACACAGACACACAGACACACACACACACACACACACTCCTGATATGAATTATGGACATTGTGAACTCTCAGTCATTTCGGAGCACTAAGCCTTGAGGAAGAGGGACTTTTTTGAAGACTGTGAAGAAAATGCGAGCACATAGAAGCTGCAGATGCAAAATCCCAGAACAGAAAGTACGCGAGGAAAAAGACTGCAGGAAGCAACTCAACGAGGCAGGAGGTCACACCATAACTACAACAATATACCAGATGTTTAGAAGAGCACAAACCAGGCACCAGAAAAACCGTGAAGGAAGAAGAGAAAAGCAAAAAGAGTCACAACTACAGCGACGACAACCACAACCAGGGATGAAGACCATCACTACATCTCTTGGCAACAGACTGGAAACCAGAGTAACACCACCACATCAAGCTGAAAACAAACAAACAAACAAACAAAAACAACGTGTGACACAATGAGAGTGAAAAAGCATTCATTTCACTCTCACTGTGTCCAGCTCGCTGACCTACTGCACTTAAAAACACGAGGTCAAAGGTCAAAAAGTGACCAGAGCAGTTTGTCACTTTATCTTATATTTGTTGAAATGAACTGAAAACCCTGCAGGTTCATCTTCAACTCTTGATGGTTTTAATTTGACACAAATAAAAAAGGATTATTTTGACATTTTTCGAATATACGTTGTTTGTTTTAATTCAGATAAGAATATTTGTCGATCTTTCATATGGTTTAATATACCCTGGCATTAACAGTCACGTTCCATGGGATAAAATATAATAACTCAAAATCTCCTGTAAGCTCTGTTTAAAGCTGGCATAAGCACATAATTACATTTTTACATATACAAGGAATTTGTCTCGGTGTTTTGGTGCTAAAATAGCAGGTATTTAAATAAAATACAAGAAGCTACCTTCCTTTTACGGTTCATATTTAACATAAAATACAACTTTTTCATTCAAATCTCAAAACTTTCCCAAACTGTTTCTTTGAAGGTTGTTGCAATTTGGAGGACAGGTCTCATATCCAGTGTGCTAATATAACTTATAGTTTGTTTATAATACAAGATAAAGTCACTCACTGCACTTTGGTCAGAAGAGAAAGAGCTGAAAGAATTAAGGTTGCAAATTCCCCAACCACTAATATCAGGACTCAGTGGGGAGAGAAGCATTGGCTGTAAAATGAAGAAGAGCTTGACATTTGCCTGAACCCAATAAGACCCAACTGAACCTGAAGGTCTTTTTAAAGAATGTGTTTAATATTAAAGAAAACCAGCTGAGACATTATTTTTCCTTTTATAAAATGAAACACTTGGGTCAGAGTTGCATCAGATTTGAAGGCAGTAGTCAAGCTCTAAGAGGAAAGCGTTTGGGGGTCCACCAAAGGGTACCTGTCATCTTCAGGGGAAGCATGTTGGATAAGAATCCTGGGACTTGCAGGACGTCTCCGGGGCAGGGAATGGGACAAAGGTTTTCTATGTGTACACATACAAAACAAATCACCCAAACAGTATGACCACATCTAATAGACATTTCAGAATTAGAAATGCCATTGCATTATTGGGTATGCAAGTACGTTTAAAAAAAACGTGCTGTGTGCTTGCCATCACAACAAACTAAACAAAGGACACTGTTTTAAACTGGCTTTGTACAGTTGGATAGGTAAAAGTGTGCTGATCTATACGTCCAGCACACATGAAGTAAGAACAGCTGTCATGAGCTCCACTGTCTCTCTCCTTTGAGCTCGACAAACAACTGATGAGCATTACATCCCCATCCTTTCTCTGTTTTCTTGTTTTGCATAAAATCCTTTCTTATCTACACACAATTGTTTGTAGATTTGTTGCTGGAACAAAAATCCAACATCAAATTTCCATATATATATATAATTTCTTTATAAAGTAATGAGATGTGCTATGATAACCTCAGAGCCTTAGGTTTGCATTTTTCCTGTCAACATCTTGGTTTTGTTGGAACCAGATGTGACGTCAGCTTGGACTATCACCAGGTTAGTGTGCGAGTCACATGACTGACGGCCTCTGACTGTTAGTCGTTGACTAACTTTGATTTCACTTTGGATGCTATTTGTGGCTGGTTAAATGATTGATTTTATAGTTTGTCTTTTTCTTTAAGTGGAATCATAAATTACAAAAGGAACATTGTGCCGTCTTAAGGAAGATATAAAGAGGACCATTATCTCTTCACAAGTGGTGGTACTACATCAAGTATTAGTTTGCTCTTTTTCTCATCTGCTTCCAGACAATGGAACTTATTTTTGGAACCAGTGAAGGTGACACCAGCTGGAATTAAAAAGACCGCAGGTTTGAGGCAATTCGCACATTAGCTTCACTTATTAGAACTGGAGTTGTACTCCAATTATTATATGTATGACTTTAACATTTGATTTAGCAAAAAGCAGATAACACTTTGTGGCCAGTCTGGACAATGGGATTATTATTAACCACGTTTAAAGGCAAAGTCAGAAGCTTTTCCGATAAAATCTTAATAATGTACCTAAACAAAATGAATGGGGATCAATCACCACTGACGGGCCTCTATACATGTGTGGTGGTCTGCAGGGACCCTGACCTCTGTGTGTGTCTTGGCGGGGAGCTGCTGTGTTCCCTCCAGCCAACGACTTGGGAGTCAAAACAATTCAGCGGTTGGTAAATACGACAGAGCGAATGTGGCGGCAAAGAAGAGAGTTGGCTTTCAACTGCAGCCTCAGAGTCGGCCTGCTCTTTGTTGGTGCCCGACACCTGGCGTTAGCTTGTGCTAACATGTGGTAGCTTGCAGTGTTGGTACAAGCAGTCAACATAGCGATACGTCCTGCAGTGAGAGTGCGTGTCTGAGGACGATGAGTCCAGGAGGAGGAGTTCAGTTTTAATGTTGTAGTTACGAGCTGCACAGAAAAAATGCTCCTGACTTCACCTTTAATATATTCCTCGTGGTATTTTGATTTCATTGAAGGTGACAGTTGTCCAAGAAAGCAGCAACATGGCACCAGACATCTCTAAAGATGAAGCCTGATAGTTGTCCTGCACAAATACAGGTAGCAGTTCTCTGGTAGAAACAAGGAGTGAAGCTAAGAAATGAGACGTAAGATTGGACTATTTAAAGCTGAGCAAGATGAACTGATAAGGTCATTCATTTTTAGATAAAACGACAGAGATAAAGGATAAGGAGAAGAGCACCAGTTCTGTTATCAGGGTGCTAATCTCTCTTGCATACACTCATACTTAGATGGGTTGATAAAGGTGTAGATAGCAATACTTCATTTCTGTTACATTTCATGAAATGTTTCGAGAATGACAGTATTGCTCATGGATGATACACTGGTGTGGATGATGCACCTTCATACACAAGTTGAAGATTGTGGTAGAACGAGGAAGCCGCTACGTGGGACAGCAGACAGAGAGGTTTGAGTGGCGTACAGCGACAGGGTTTAGGAAGAGTGAGGAGAGGGGAAGCTTAACCTGCAGCAAGTGGAAAGAACTACAAAGACCAGGAAAGGTTGGGAGTAAGAGACTACTTGAGCACTACAGGAGGGGTGGCAGGGGACAGAGGCTGGTACCTTTCAGTCTCTGGTGAGGGGGCATGATTGTCTGGGGTCAGACAGTTGGTGCTAGCGCTCCTAACCCTGTCCAGAGAAGGCTGCAGATCACTAGAGGCACCACAGCACAACATGCCATCCAATGGAGGAGAAGACAGGAGGAGAGGACAGAAACAAACAAAAGAGAAAAACAATGGACAAATGTTGTAAAAGAAAGTCGAGTTTGATACTCCAAATCATAACGCTAGTCTGCAAACTAAACCATGACTGGCTGACTGGCGTAAGAATGGGAGTGTCTGTAGGTTTGTCATGAAGATGAAAAATGATGGAGACAACTTTTTTTTTTTCTTTCTGATTGCTCGACGACTAAAACAGTCTGCAGGTGTGACGAGTATGCCTTACCGAACTGTCACCTCATCTGTGAACATTACAACGCGGTGTGTGATGGAGGAGCGCGTTGCCAGGACCGTGTGCGATCCAACAGTAGAGCTTATCTTTCGACATGCTGACAGCTTGGAACTAGTCACAAGATGGAAAAAAAAACAACAACATGCATTTGCAAATAAAACAAAATAAAGAGATGGAAGCTCTGACTGAGACAGATCACTCAAGCTCCTCTAGAGGAAATACTCACACAAAAAGAAGTTCCAAGAGTTATGGAGATTGTGCGTTACCGCTATAAGTATGTGGACTTCTGCAGATTGTCATCGTCTTATAGAAGGTATTTATTCAGATAAACACTGAAAACGTTATTTTCTTTAAAGGACGAGAAAGACTCACACCAGCACTACAGAATGTCTCGGGCCTCAGTATGCTTCAAATACTCTCTGACGTTGAGCTTCACCTGGTGCTACTGTCAAACATTGAGAAAAGTAAGCAGGGTGTGAACTTCTGTTTCAGGGATGGCTTTGAAAGCGTTCATGAAAAGACTCGTCATGCCTTCTGTTTGTGTTTATTTCTATCACAAAGCATGACGACAGCAGGTGGCTGCCCGACATCAGACACTGTTCACTGCTTTCCTTGGGGGTCATGTGAGATCACTTGAGCCCTCTGACACCCTGATAAATGGACCCATTTGTAGTGTACTATGCGATGTTATTTTAAATCCTGTGTGGTACATCATGTGGTTTTGTCATCACAGGTGCTCGAAATAATTCAGGTCCAAAGATTGACTTTGAGATGGAAAAAAAAAGGATCATAATGTCACGTTTTGTGAGGACTGCTCATGACTTTGAATCATCCATCTGGTCCTATTTACTCAAAACCGGGTTTGGTCTCATGACCATTTTTTTAAGGACTTGTCTTGAAATCAAACAATTTTACTCGGTCTTGTCCCAGACTTTGGATTTCAAAACAAGACCAGTCAAGACCTCCACGAGTTTTTCATGCCATTACTGTAATTAGAAGGAAAACAGTTCTTTCTAAAAGAACTAAGAACTTAAATTCAAACGTTATTTGATTTGTATCCCCTGGTTAGTCCGCAACCTTCCCTGAGTTAAAATCAAAGTTAGTTACCATAAACATTTAAATCGTAGCAAATTCAATGTAAAAGCTGGGGACCCAGGATGCACTTCACCTTTAACTGGTCACAGAGAGCAGAATCAAAAGACTGTAACCCAATCTGCAACCTAAATGAATTCTCTCTTGGTCAGTTTGGGATGAATTCAGCAAACATGAGTCTGTGTTTATTTTTCGGAAATGCAACTCTGCAGAGCTGATTCATCTCTCTCTGACTGGACTCTCCCCCAAAGCAATGGCCTCTGTCACTAATAGGCATTGAAGTATTTATAGCCATCTGTCGTGTCAAACTGACAAACAAACAGGAAGCTAAAGCGTACAGCAGCGTTCTCCAGGAGAGCTCTGTGTTCCTCGGATTACAGACGTTCATTTTATTCTACACCATCAATAATGTCATTTAAAGAGCCATTTGAAATAGGAGTGGAGAATTGGAGAGCTTTTCTAAGTATTCAACGTCTGTTTACTTTGAAGCATACTGAACCCTTTGTCATGTACTTACCTGCTTTTGTGTTTGTGGATACCGTTGAATAAAAGTGGCATCTTAGGTGGCAGTGTGTTACAGTGCTTAGCAGGTCTCCTGATGTTAGCGTGCATGCAGTAGACAGAAATAGGAAGACGGGAGGAATGGGAGGAAAAAGAAAAATGTGTGGAAGTGTCAAAGTTTGAATAAAGGGGACGAACTTATCCAGTGATTTTAGAATATACTGTACAAGTGAAGCTTTGTTATGAAACCTACAAGAAGAGATGTTCAAAGATCTCTAGGCTATTTCATTTTTACATCAAAGCATTTCCTTCTACTAACTAAAGAAAGGTTCAATACTTCAGGATTTTATGTGTCTTATTATCTTGTGACACATTTACAAACAGCTCACTCTTTGCTTAAATCACTGGCTAAGCTTGTGTCTTTTTTTTTTTTGCAGTGTAAGCGAGTAGAACTCCAGCAGCCCATGACAGGCGTACAAGCAGCGACAGGAAAGGCAGCTCTCATCTCGACAGACAAGATTAAAAACACCTGTCTCTCTCAAACACATCTGTGTGTATTCAGAGTGCAAACAGTAAATGTTCCCAGTTTATTATGTTTCCATCAGACGGGTGTGATTAAACAAGGAAAAGTCTCCGATAAGACAGACAGATGTGTTCTCAAGCGTGTCACCTACCTCGTCGTCTGTGAGACCCGTGTGGACATGACCACGTGATACCCAAACGTTAAATGCTTCTAAAGTCTTAAACTACATGAAGGTATTTATGGGAAAGAGATGGAAAATGCTGATTTTTTTGTTTTTGTTTTGCGGAGCTCAATCTTATGAATGACTGAATAAAACAGGAGAATAACTACATTGTTTAAACCAGGGCTGCCCAATCCTGGTCCTCGAGGGCCACTATCCTGCATGTTTTAGATGTCTCCCTCTTCTAACACACCTGATTCAAATGATTATCTCATCGTCAAGCTCTGCAGAAGCCTGATAACGATTCTGAACATGCAGGATAGTGGCCCTCGAGGACCAGGATTGGGCACCCCTGGTTTAAACCCTATTAGGCTAACTGCTGATCCGTTCTGTTACAACAAGGAGCAACGTGAACTACAAGCACAGTCCAGTAGTGCCCTCTTGTGGATCTTCGTCAACATTACACCTGAACAAGTCCTCTTTTCTTTTCTTTTTTTTTTTTTTACGTCTTTCCAGCTTCTGATCTACATGCTTTATCATCTCATACTACCTCATATTGCCCTTTTAATTCCAAAAATGGCTGAAAAAAATTATTTGAGCATTTATTAATGTCAACAAATCCCATGAAAAGACCCCAAAAAACATTTTGTTTGCGTATGTTGTCATATATCCACTTGCTTTCTCGCAGATAACTTTATTGAAGCTAAAGGCAGTTTAATAAATTAGGTTAAAATCACTGCTGTACTCTGTGAAATGTTCTTTCATTTCCATGAGCTGCAGTTCCACACAGCCCTATCTGGAGACAAAGACCTGAGACCCAAGCACAGGTTTTGTTCTATGATTTATATAACTTGCTGCTATTAATCACACCAAGTCTCTTTATCTAAACAAAGTCTACCTTTTGTATAAACCTTATTTATGTATCCCCTCTATTCTTACTTGATTGTATTTGTTTACATTCTTGTGTTTCCTTCAAAAACATGAATTTCTTCTCAAGGAATCCATAAAGAATCATCTTATATTTTGTTGTTTGATGGCTAATCACGTCGAAGTTGGGTTCCTTTCTCCTGAGTTAAGTTATAACTTTAGTTTCAAGATTTTTTCAGTTCAATTAAATTAACTGGCCTCTTCAAGGTCACAGGTGTCTCTTCCTTTTATAACTGTGCCTGGCCAGTTTATACGTATCTGGTCTAGGATCTAAAAGAACTACCAAGGTTCATAAGGGTTTGGGTCTTCGTTTTGGGGCTTTCTTATGCCTTGGTACCAGAGATAGGACAGAGGTTAAAGTAGAAAATCAGGGAGAGAGTGAGTGGGGAACAACACACGGGAAAGAAGCCACAGATCAGATTCGAACTGGGCCGTCTGATTGGAGGATTATAGCCTCTGTACATGGTGTGCACACACACTAGGCTGCTGTCGCTCATCATTTTAGACTTTTTAAGACGTGTTTTGTGAACACACTCACTGTATTTAATTAAGACTCGGTACACCGTCCTGCTTCCCTTAATACTCACTAGAACAGCCAAAATGTATTAATCCGCTGTAGAAAATAGTCCCCCTTTAGAGGCTAAATTTACCTCTTAGATAAAAAAACATCAGTAAGCATTTGGCATTATTTTTTTGGAAATTAAAATCTTCACTTCTCTGATCAGTTTCCACACATTGATGAAGAAACAAAGAGAGTTAAGACACGGAGAAGCATTTAAAAAAAAAGACATCGATGGGATATTTTCAGAGGATTTGTTGACTGGAGAAAACTACAAACATTTGCCAGTCCTGTTCATAATTTGGCTTCTACTTAAGTGTGTTTTCATTCTTTATCTTCAAGAAAAACAAACATTATGCAACTTTGACTCTATATATATATTTTTAAATGGCAAACAGCAAAGTAAAAGTAAGAGGAAGACAGTTGTATATGTTGACGCTCCGCACATATAACACTTCTACTGATCCAGGAGAGAAAAAAACAAAAACAACGTGTGGTCAGAGGCTGGTTTACCTGGTGTGGAGGCACTCAGCACTTTTGCCTCGCATTGATTGGTGGATCATGATGACCTCACTGTGGTTACCATGGGGATGGATGACACATGAGGAAATCAACAACAGTCAAAAATCCAGAAGAGCAAAAGGAGAAGAAGGTGAATAGGAAAGTGGAGCTGTTGCTGATTGCTATGCACGCCAGACAAACGCAAACAAACAAACACACAAACAAACAAACACACTCACGCAGAAATGCCAAAGCTGTTCTGCCTTAACACTGCTCAAAGTCACTTAATACAGTTTGACAACCAACAAACAGCTTCTGCTCCAACAGAGTTCGTTAGCCAAAGGAAGCGGCCATTAAAAAGGGAAACTGAGTGAAAGAAAAGGCAAGGAATGTGTTTTTTTAAATGACAAGGGTAAGCAAAATAATTTAACCTTTCTGAGAAGTACAGTTGAAGCAAATGTCATGACAGGCACTCACACTCTGCGGCAGTCACACAGTTTGCACAATAAATCTGCTGTGTCATACTAACTGGACCACAAAGAAGCTGTCAATGTCACACACCAGAAAGAAAAAAAAAACTCACAGTGAGAGAGAGATATTTTTTGGGAAAATCTAGAAGGAAAATCCTGCCGACATTTAGAATAATTCAATGTTTTACTGTACAAGCAGTGCTCTGGAACAAACACACACCTGTCATCCAGGTACTCCTCCTGGTGGCGACCTCGAGGAGCATCGTGGTAACGGGTCGGAGAGCGAGAACGACGAGTGTAAGAAAGCTCATCATCCAGACTCCTGAAAGAAAGGGATGAAGGAAGACAAACAATTAAGACAGAAAGAGAGAAAGAAAGGAACATTTACGTCAGGTTGGTGGTCAGGCTGTATTGCAGCAGACTCTTGGTGGGGCTCATTTGGCTGAGATAGTAAAAGCAGAGCTGGCAGCACTGTGTGTTCTGCATCAGACAGACTTTTCATTAGTAGATGGACTCTGTTTGCTGGCTTCCAACAAATTCCTCCTGCCTCCCTCCGCCATGTTGCTCTTACCTCTTACATTGTCTTACTAATGTCTTCTTTCTCTTCTGACATTGGCCCCAAAATTAATATCCATCATCTGACATCAGGCCATGCTGCCAAAAAAACTTCAAGGGGAATTCCAGTTAGATTTAAATCTGGTCTATTTAGATTTTAAAAAAACAAACAAAAAAAACGTGTAAATTACATTTGGGGTCAAGCGAGTGCGTTCATGTTTTTGAACAGATCGATTTTTAACTCACGACTGAGAGAGTCAGGACTTGCAGAGCGCTGCATGTCAAAGTCAGATAAACATCACCTGGTATGTCCCCAGACATGGCTGCTTCTGTAGAACAGTCCCAGGCCTGAAACCTTTAGTAAGATAACACATTTTCTTTTTGGAGTGAAGCGACTTCTGTTCGTTGTTTTTTTTTTTTTTTTCTCAATGATGAGACTTTGCTGTGTTTTCACGCAATGCTTTTATTTTGAAATTGTCCTCCAAACATGTTTGTGTTTAGTTAAGTTTGGTTAGACTGAAATACCAAGAGTACAGTTTGTGAGGTGCATGTGGTCTTTTCAAGGTTCAACTTTTATCCCAGTGTTGGTCCGTCTGTGGGCTTGATTCTCATTGTGTAGAAATAAAAAAGATTTTTACTTATTTCACAAAGCAGGTCTTGATTTATTTAAATTCTGCAGACATGATATGTAGTTAAGATTAAGAAAATTAAATCACAATATATTGTATTGCATTTGTCAGCATATCACAAAATGTTTAGAATTGCAATGATATCATATTGTGATCATATTGTACCATGGGGCCTCTGGTGATTCCCACCCTTATTTTAGGGATCCTTTCTATAATTTAATTGGACATGAAGGATAACAATCTGCGCGTGTCGGGGGGGCAAACACAGACACTGCACTATTCTGCAGTCACAGAAACCTCACTTTGCTGCTGCTTGATGCTTTTTTAAAACTTGTTATACCCATGTGTCATTAAGACCAAAATATGTGCGCAAAAAAAAGAATACGATAAGTCCCCTTTAAGACATGTTTTTGTCAAATACAATATTTTGGAGGGACTGAAACAAACTCAACAGATGCTGCAAATATTATCATTGTTGGTATTCATTTAAATAATTTAAAGCTCCCAACGGAGGGTCAATTTACATGTTCTAATATTTCATGTACACTGGATATTGATTTCACATTAGAATTCAAAATTATTAGTGAACAATTTCTGCAGGTTTAAAGGCAGGATTGGTAATTTTCTCCAGATACACTTTTTAAGATTTTGGTTGATACCGCCTTTAGGTCCTGACAGAAATCAATAACTCAGGTGCTCTGAAAAATGAACAAGCTGTAATCTGTAGCAGTTTGTTAGCCTGTTAAATTTTCAACCAATCCATTTTTTATGAACCAACCAATGCCTCCCTGTCACCCTGTTCGTTCTCGACCCCATGCATGCACGAGCCCACACTCAAAGTATGAGCTGAGGTTCGCTTCTGGACCGATGGCACATGTGCGGGCCGTGGCTTTAGAAGAAGCACAGAGGGGAGGGGGTGGGTGCAGGCGGAGCACTGAGAGAATGCTACTGTCAGCATCACGTGAGTTTTCGCCTTTAATATAACTCTCGAGTCATCTTGTTGAAGCCCTCACCTCTGAGTGGGAACGTTGGGCGGCCGTGACCTGATTCTCCCCTGCTCCTCTCGGTGCGGGGAGACCGAGCGGGAACGTATATGATGGGCAGGCGTCCTCTGCTGGTCCGGTACTTCCAGGGTAGATGTAGGCTCCCGCTGCCTCTCCCTGCCTCGCCCGTCTGCCGCTGAATAGGAGAGAGCATGTACGTGCACGCGCACATAGAAACACACAGTCGTGAGTAAAGGTGAATGAGTTGAATCTTCTGTTGATGTGTCAGCGGTTTAACATCCTTAACTCTGGTGCACCTGCTATGTTCATGTTCTATTGAAACACAACAACGTCTCTGTTACCACCTCCGAAGACAATACCGAGGGTGGACGACTTGGTCCCCCATTACGCCTCTGTCACAGCAAAGTATGGTGGCTTGAAATGGCAGTCTGAATAGAACTCATCTTACTTTATATTTGACAAAGATATGATGGAAATTCATATTCAGGAAGTACGAAGCTCTACGGTCAAAATATATATTCAACAGGAAACAAGAGAAATGTTCCCATTATTTGGTGGCAGCAAAGGTTATTTTTTTCTGTCACTATTCAGTGATTATCTGCCTTCTAGTGTTTTTTGGGGTGCAAGGGCATGTCCAGAGGGTTGGCTTGGGCCCTCCTTAAAATCCAAATAGCCACCCCAGCTGCCACCTCAAAAATCCTAAACTGTGATTGGCTATTTGCCTTGTGAGAGGAGGGAAGAAAAAACAACTTTTTTCGGCTTTTTTCTTTTTTTTTTGGTTAATAGCTGAATATGTTAGACGACAGAGGGTTAACAACTCGTACCATCTTTTACATATTAACCACTAAGGATGGGGCCTGATGAAATCGAACATAATCAGGATCCTCCGTCACGATGAAACTGACTATTTAAAGACATCTCTAATAATAGAACTGCTGCTCACTATTTTATCCTTCGTGTGTCCTGTATTCTTTTTTAAATACAGTTTAAAAAAAACCGTCTTCCTTTTGGTGTGCAGATCGAAATATAAATAGACGGACTGATCAGCCTTGAAGGAAGTGAACGGCTGTGTCAGGCTTTGTTGTGGTCCCAAGGTTACTGGTTTCATTTCCGAGAGAACAGCATCTCACAGCGGGCTCTACGTTTTGTTTTGTTTTTGCTTTAGAAAGTGCAACTGAGGTTTTTCATTTATTCCTTCCATGCGTGGACATTAAAACCAAAAGTTGATAGAAGTAGAAGTAGTCTTTTTTTGCATTCATTTTATCTCTCCTTTTATAACGTGAGGTACACGTTTACGTGAACCATTTTTACATCTTTTAAGTTTAAATGTTCACTTTTCAGCGTCTCCTACATGTGCCAACGTTGCCTCCTTTAAAAAGGCTTCATTCACATTTCATTTGTGCCTCATTCCAGGCATTCGAGGACTAACTTGACAGCTGACGTCTCTCTCTCTTACTACCTACACCTTCTGAACGTGTCTGTCCGGCCCAAGAGTTACCAGCCGATCTTAGATGCTGCATAAAAAAGCATTATAATTAAAAAAAATCTTAACTCTGCTTGAATTATCAGTTAACGCGACCTACTTTCCAGCCACTTTGTTCAGTGCGATCGTCGTGTCTTCCCCCCTGCAGCCCAGCCCAGCAGCTGTGAGTGACAGCTGGCATCAGTCCTGAGAGGTACACTCGCTATACCAATAAGCAGCTCTGAATAATGTTGTAAACAACATATATTGGCATTTCAAGGTCTAAACCTTGAAAATACAGCAAACCTAATCTTTGTCAAGTTTTTTTTAAAAAGAAGCCCTGTCTTATATTTGAGTAAATACCGTAGATGAGACCTGTGGAAGAGTCCTCTGAGGCAGAAGGTGCGAGTGCTCCGTGGAGCCTGCAGGGTCGTCTCCCCACGCAAACATGTACTGTAATATGTGACAAGCCAGAGTTCCCCACACGCTTGATTTAATTGTGGTGGTCGGCCATACTATGTGGTCTCTGTTTTCATTTTCATACTGGTATACGAATGCTACTTTGCGTTAAGGGTCTGTTAAGTCTAAAGTACTGAATAATCTCCATTCATCTCACAGGTCAGTCAAATCTCAGCACTTCTGTTTATATTTAGATGCATAGTTGTCCACAGACCACTGCAAGACAAACAATATGGCGCGCTGTAAACTAAACGGTTTTCGTGTTTGTTCCAGCAGCTGAGTTATCTGCAGAGGTCTCCTCCTTTCTGAAATATTCGGGACAGCTGCAAATATTCGTAACTGTGACTTTAAACTTATTCATACCCTTGTTCCAGTAAAGCCTCATTCCCCCAACCCCCCCAATTCAACACCACAAATAAGACAAGAGTTGGTGGGAAACACTGAATGTGATACTAGAAAATAATCCCCACCCACCTTTAGACATTACTGCTGTACCCTCATCAAATTCAGGCTCTGTTACACGCTGAGAACCTACACAGTCATAGACACAGACACAGACACACAAAGATGTGTATTCACACCACGCACGCACGCACACACACACACACACACAAACACACACACGCATGAAGCATCAAAACACAAAAGTGGAATAAGGGAAGGGTTGCAAAAACAGACATCAACACGTACATGTTATATTTGGTTGTGGACAGGTGTGCATGGACTTACGCTGCAGCTTCTTGCCGGGGGTGTCTGTGTTTCGTCGGGGTAGGTACGGGGAGGGTCGGGGCAGCGGTATGGATGAGACATCGTGCGTTTGGAGTGGATACCAGTGAGGCTTGTCGTCCAGTAAGGCCGTCTCCAGCTCTATTAGGATCTGCTCAAGTCATAACCCACATCATAATTACATGTCTTCCTTCTGCTGAGGACTGCTGAGCGACAGAAAAGGTTGACTACAATACATTCCCTCTACACTTCCAGTGTTATGTAAAGACCTTTCATGTTAGATGTGATGCTTGCGATGCTTTTACAGAAGCTCTGAAAGTTGGGAAATACATTCTAGTGATCCATTACTCAGTCTGATCTGCTGTTGAACGAGTGCATAAAAAGCCTTTGACACAAAACATTTTCTATAATTTTTTTCCTGGTGCAAATCTTTTCTTGAATCATTTCGATAGGTTGCTAACTTTCTATAAGTCCATTATTCCAATAATAGACCTGCAGCTTGCTCTTTTTCATTACTGTGCACCACTGATTTTGCTGGTTAAAACACACTTCACTCCTCTTTTTGCTGAGTCGTAGAAAAAAAACATGGATTCACAAAGTTAATGCCAAACACAGCACACTCTTTATGCTAATACACCACATTTAATTAAATTCATTTCTGTTTGTGTAGCTCATCATACTCTTACATTGCCTTTCTTATTCACGTAGTTTTCATCTTTAACGATGCCTGAGGAAAATATCTGGAGCTTTAGCTTCTAGGGGCTCCACTGCAGTCGCTAGCGCATCGCTAACATGTTCAGTCTGCAATCTCTCAATACAAACATGATTTCTGCTACTCCAACACAAACACTTCACATCTCTGTCTTTCATGTTTGTTGCTGACATGATGATGCAAGTGACTTCATTTGCAGGAGAAACCACGAGGTGACTACTATGTGCAAAGCGAAAAGCTTTCAAGCTTTCAGGAGCTTCATTCTGTGTGTCCGTGTTTTTGCAGTACCTCTCCCATAAAGATGCTGTCTTCCTCTGGTGACCTGGGCTGGTCCCATATTGTTAGCTCCAGCATGTGGTTGCGGAAATCCCTCCGATGGACGTGACTGTAGACAAACGTCTGGTTCCACTTCGGCTCGCACGTCTTCTTCACTGTTTTTGTTCTTCGTTTGCTCTTATCACTGTTGAACACCACAGATACTGAGCCAACCAAGTTGACTAGGCTCACCTTTGTCGCCCAAATTCTAAATCAGGTCTTCACACAACATGTTAGAAACGATCGTGTTGATTTCTAATTTCAAGTCTGCAAGACATGGCTTCATGAAGTAGATAACTCTACTCCATCCAGCAGTGGTTAATGCTTAGCAGTACAGACTCAGAGTAGAATCATTTGACCAAATGTGGATTTTACTAGCTCATCAAATCATCATTAATGAGCTGTAGATTATTTTTTTGTTTCTATGATGGTATGGTTCCGATTCCTCTTAACTCATTTCTGATCTCAATCAGTCCACCTAACAAGCTGAACGTAATGCAGTCTAATGGTGTTTACCTGGATGTTGTAGGATCAAATAACTCCCTGTGTTGACATACCTGCGGTCAGGGAGGAAGTACATTTTGACGTAGGGGCTTCTGGGGCGTCCATCAGGGCGAAGACAAAGATCCACAGCCTGCATCACGTTGACGATTAGCTGATGACCCGCTTTGTCGTACCAAAGCTTCACCTGGGGGAGGAACACACAAACAAACCCGATGCTGTGTTTCACTTTGACACACCGACAAGCCAAAGTCATACTTATGGCGCACACACTTACTGAGAGCTGCCCCGGCATTAACTGGGGAGCGTCTTGGAGCATCCCGGGACTGGAGGGAGACAGGACATTTAAGGATGGTCTCTCCATCTTCTGGGATTCAAAAGAACTGGAACCTGCTGTGTGGACAGAAGAAGGACATTGGATTTGAAATTTCAGACTATAAATTTCAGAGGTTTTGATATCTTGACTGATCCAGGCTCAAGTCTTACTGTTGATCTAAATTTAACATCTTCCAGCTATTTTTAGAAATATAAATGTTTATTCATCCCAAGGGGCTTCAGATTCAATCAACCTGCACTCTATCTATCTTCTATGTATTTATAATGTATTAAACATGCACATTATGTAAATGTATATTAATGAACCACTGACAGTACATTTTACTATGTTGTGATCACAAAGGAGATACTTACTAGATTCTAATGGAGGGTGGGACGTGTCTGGGATTCTTGGGATATCACTGAAAAAAAAAAGACGTCAGTCACTGACATACTGGCACATGACTTAAAAATGGTTTAAAGTTAGTGTAATTGTTGATGCACAGGCAGGCATGCAATCTACTAGAGAAAAGGAGCACAGTCATTAAAAGTCATTAGGAGATCAAATGCTGTGTGGCTAAAAAAAATGGAGCATTAAAGAGAAAATGTGGGCAAAGCCAAGTTGTTCTCATATCTGCAGTGTTTCCCAGACTCCTTCAGACACTGTTACGGTCAATCATCATTTGGAGGCAATAGAAATGGGAACCAGTGGTTTAATTATGAACACACCACCACCCCTACAGTGACGCATTATTGTTGGGAAACAGCACGATAATCTGAGGAACACTTATCAGTGTAATTTGTTTTAAAATCAAAATCCAGAATGTGTTCAGCATTTCCAATCTGCAGCCGGGAAACTGATGTTTGAACACATCTGGAGGCAGTATTTTAATGCTTCACCCACCGATGTGGCCAACAAAAAAAGTACATTTTCTTTGAAGCAATAGTTGAATATTTGATCATTTACACTACTGCATGTTTCTTTATTTTCAAAAAATGTTTTTGGACACAAGTGAAGCAAATATATATATATATATATATATATATACAAGCCTGGCTGAGCTAACAGATAGATAGATACGTTATTGATCCCGAGGGAAATTCAAGCAAACAGGGCATCAAGCTTGGCACTTGTTAACCTTCAGTAGCTTGAAGTGGCGGTACGTATACAGTAACCCAACAATCCTCACTCAGGGTTTAGTGAAGTCCAGGGATGTGCATGACAAGTCTACTAAACACTGAAGGTTGTCACACTCACTAGAATTACTAGTTGGTTAAACAAGTTTTGTATATTTCATATCTTGCCCACGATAATGGTTTATGTTTATGACGTGCTTAAGCTGTAATGCAGCCACCTGCCACTAGCCGGCACTGTAGCCATAAACTGACTGCAGCCTGGGCTAATGCACCTTCCCTCCTCGCTTTAGTACTCGGAGATAAACCGGCACAGTTTGCCAAAATTTTGATCTCGAGAACTGAGATAAAATATACGACGGCTGTATTTGGCAAAACTGGCATATCGATCAGACAAATGTGAAACCACAGTGAGCACAAGCATGGAGGAGGACCGAGGGCCAGTGGTGCTAGTTCTGCTAGACTCCTGTGGTAAACCCATTTGAAGTTGCTGATTGCTCAATTGAGACTGTTTTCTGAGCGTTTCTTACATTTACACTAGTTTTTGGCAAGTCTGAATTAAAGTAGATGTTATGAATCCAAACAGAATGATGTTTAGGTATATTTTTTGTCAGGGCTTATATGCTAATGTTGCATTAGTCCAGTTCAATAGCTTAACTCTTGGCCTGAACTCAGCTTTAGGGTTAAATGAGAGGATGGATGTCACTCACATGCCTGTAAGAACAGAGCTGGAGTCAGGAGGTTGTTAGCCTAGCTTAGCATAAATACTTTAAGCAGCATTTATATGGCTAACATAAATACACCTAATTAATATCCATTTTGCTGTTGTAACCTTTTTTTTTTTTAAATCCCCCGAGTCTTAAAAAAAATAAATAAATAAAATAAAATAAATAAAAGGTTTGATTTGAAATGCAAATATTCAACTGATAAGTGTTTCATGGACCCTCGGCTGCCTTTGAGGCCATTCCAAAACCAAACAGTGAATGAAATTAAAGAGACCTTGCTTGCTTCATGAATCCCCAAATTTTAAAA
This sequence comes from Symphodus melops, assembly GCF_947650265.1. Lineage (NCBI taxonomy): Eukaryota > Metazoa > Chordata > Actinopteri > Labriformes > Labridae > Symphodus > Symphodus melops. The sequence continues at coordinate 3,197,813 of NC_136705.1, read as the reverse complement.
TCAAAGCGGAGTAAATTCAAATATTCAATTCTATTTTGACACTGGAGGAATTTAACTTTAGGATCCTCAGGATCTACCAGGAATGAAAGAAACAGGAATTCCAGATGCTGCAAAACAGTTCAAATGAAAATAAAAAAGCTTGCAAAAGAAATGCTACATTGATGGACATTTCCCAAAAGGCCATTTTGCATCTCTTCAAGTGAACTTAAACATAATTGGAGATGACACATCAAAGTTTTTTTTTTTTTTCAACAAAAGCCAATTCTTGGATTGGTCAGCGTTTCTTACAAACAGGGTTCAGTTCATTTTGTTTAGGGATGCAAAATGGCACCAGCAAAACCAAAATAGTTTCCATAAGCGTGAGAGGAACAAGAGGTCCTGTAAAAAAAGGCAGATTACTTACTGATATTTTCTATACACCCTTCGTGAGTGTTAGGAGAGAAATTAATAGATTCAGCTTTTTCCTCATCAAAGAGCGTGTAAGATCAAATCTTAAGAAAAGCTTGGAGAAACAGTGGCAGCTGAGGCTGATATAATCCCTTATAATGGGCTAACTAAAGCCCTTTAAATAATCATCATTTCCTATGGACACAGTAAATATCACGCAAGGATTTTGAACACATAACATCCGAAGATAGATTTATGAAGACTGATTTAGATGAAGGGAAAATGCTCTGTTGAGTTAGAAGGCTGATGATCGACACAGAAACTTCCTGTCTGGGTGGAGTAATGAAATACTTAATGCTCCATCACTTAATGAAAATATGCACTTTATTAAGTATAAAGGCCCTGAGTCATCTGGTCAAGATGGCATTTCATTAAAGCATCAATCAGTGTTTCCTTAAAAAAAAAAGAATGCTGTGTTTTCAGATACCTAAACATGCCTTTTTCTGTAATCACTTATGATGTGCATGGCTGAGTTTTTACAAGCCATCAGCCTCAAGCATCAGATGCAGCCTCCTCTTGTCTTTTATGGCACTTGAAGCCTGTTTTATTTGATCAGTAAACATTCACCTTATATCATCGTGGAAATAAACACAAGAGCTTGTTTTAAGAGGGGACGTATGAGCAGACAAAATGGAAATCTCCTGCTCCGAAACTTGGCAAGCAGTCGCAGCGAGTAATGGACGGCTATTTTTAATGTTTAGAGTGCAGTCGTGATCGGAGTACAAATAAATGTCGCTGTTTCAAGTCTTATCTGAGGTCAGCCAACTCTGAGTCAGAGCCTCAGCGTGATTAATCAAGGGGTTAAATTCAACGAGGCATTCAGTGTGATTACTTAATGAAAGCTAAAGAGCTGCATTTTCAACAAATATCAAAACACAACCCCAACAACGCGTCCAGTGTGAATTTGATTCCTGACTTACCCAATAGGCCTGGATACCACCAGCTCCACTTGGGGCTCGGCTTGAGACTCCAGGATGATGTTGTAAACTTCCTTCATCGTTGCCCCTGGTAACAGCTTCCCATTCCACTGCAAAACTTCATCCCCTGAAATAAGACGTGTATTTACATTTGACAGGGGTTCAAATGTGTAATTTTAACAAGTACACCAGGAAGGACTGGATGCATAATGGCGGTCGCCACATTGTTTTCCAATGACTTTCTCCAACCTGGTATTTGATCAATCTAGAAACAGGGCAAACAGCAGCTGGTAAACTTAGCCACGCCCCTATTCAGCCCCCATAGGGTGCCTACAATTAAAGAAATTATCCATTGACAGCAAATAAAATAGATCAGGTTATTTCTACTGTGAAGAAGGTTTTCTAAATAAGGGACCGAGAGTGGGCGTGGGCTGTTCCACTCACTCTCATGTGGACACTTGAGGAACTGCAGTTGTTTATTTTTTTTTACTGCTTTGCTAATTTTTAAACCGCAGATGTTTATTATTGAGGTAAACGTTCCTATGAGTGCATGACTTCAATTGCTGGTTCGAGTCAAACAGACAGGTGCCAGGTTTATTTTTGGAAGTGGCTACCTGTGATTGACAAGTTGCTACAACAGCCTGTCATTCAGGATGGAGGTGTAGCAAAGATTATCCACACTCTCTATCTTAATATGGTCTCTTCTGGATCGAAACTCCATCATGAATATTGCCCACAGCAAGTCTTCAGAAGTCACAGTGTCTACATGGGTGTCTGATTTATCATCTTCAGGGTCGTTTCTAAAAACAGTGTGACAGGTGTGACGATTTAGACTACCTGCTCTGAGATGTCCCACCACGTCAGCCAGGCTTCCTTTCTTGACTTTCGTGATGAAGGCACCTAATCTCCCTGACTCTGTTATTCTGCCTCCCACCACCTGCGCATACACACACACACACACACACACACACACACGCACACAGTGAGGGAGAGAGAGAGAGAGAGAGAGACCAATGTCATAACCATGTTATCAGGAGAAGAGACATCACAAAGATTAAGCAACAAGCTGTAAGTATTAAATCTATTCTGCCCTCTCACCACAAACAAGAGGGCATGGAGCGAGAAAGCCTGAGCCAACAACAAACTTCACACACGTGTTTTGTGGAGCTCTGACACTTATTTGAACTTCCTGAAAATCAGCATATGTGACATTTGAAGTCTGGCATGGACAGTTAGCAGTTTTTTCTTATAAATTCAGAACTTTTGTCAAGCAGTTTAAGTAAAAACCGCAAATACAAACACACTGAAAAGATGTCTTATAATGTCCTCCGGTTAAACACATTACTCCAGCCCTCTCGTATCAGTGACCTGTGTGTGTGTGTGTTTCGTGTGTCCACTCTCACCTTTAACCCCAGCAGAGCTCCGGCTTCTTTTGGCATGGTGGCACTCCTCTTGCTGAGGGTGATTCTCCCGATCAGATGGTCACCTTCCTTGGACGGTTGCCAGGTTACAGGATGCTGCAACAGGAGACAACAAGAGACGGGTGCAGATTCACTGAGAGGACACACGAGCGAGCACACACACAGCTACGGGTGCAGAAACACACTTTAAATGCAGACATGTTTTAGAAAGAGGGGCTGAGCACCCGAGCAGTTTGGGGTTCAATGCTTGCACAAGGGAACCTTGGCAGTGCTCTTGAAGTGAACTGGCAGCACTCCAGCTACAGTGCCAGACCAGTTTCAAGACTTGGTCGATAGCGGGACCTGAACAGGCAAGTTCCCAACCCAAGTCTCTACAACTTTTGCTCTTAATATTATACACTGTCTGTTTTTAACCCTTTAAATCCCCCTGAGTTGGATTGTGTATGAACAAGGCGCTATAAATAAACTTGGCCTGCTGATATATCTCAACCTGAAACCAATGTTTCTATTTGAAAAGTAAACACAGGAAAATAACAAACCCAGACTTGTGTTACTTGAGTGGTTTTGTCTCTTGTCTGATTTTAAGTGCTCAGTTTATAGGTAAGGCCGTTGTTTACATATCTATATTGAACAGAGTCAGTGCGGAGTGACTGATGTTATGCAATAGTTAGAGTGTTGCATGTATCACCTGCCTCAAACGCTCAAACATTCTTGTATGTCAGTAAAAGCTTTCACAACAGAAGTTTTTTTTAATTAATTTTTTTTATCTGGATTTCAGATGCACTGCATTTCAATTTGATAAAAAGGGAAACAAAACACATCTCTGTGTCCCACGAAAACAGTTTTGAATGAGCTGCAGTTCGGATTGCATGTGAAAATCTCTATGTGGTTTATGTGCATCATGAGCATCTCCAGTTTGTTAATGAAGGTCAAACAAGTGACAAAATCATCTGATCGAGCAGTATTTACACGAGGTATACGACATGTTCACGCCACATGTTAGGACACTGCACTTGCTTTTGTGACGATGGAATCAAAGAATGAGAGGAGGAAAACACTTTGCAAGTTTGCATTGTGAGAAAGAAGTTAAACTGTCAATAAAGAAATTTATGAATGAAGCATAACCACAAGTGAGATGTTTGGACGGGGATTCTTGTTTTTGTTTTTTTTAATAGACAGAGACATCTATTGGAGATATTGAACAATTGAAAAACAGCAGACAGGCAGTGATAGCTGCCATCACAACTTGTCAGAGAAAGAATCAGGAGATGCAGGTAAAAGTCGAAAACATACAAACATTAGAGAGCATCTGAAAGGCTGCTACACCTACATACCTGACATGCATTTGAAAACACAAAGGTACCACATTAAAAAAGATCTGCAAAAACAAAGCAAACTTTGACGCTCAATAAGAAAACAAAGAGTTAAAGTTGAGATAAAGAACTTACATGCCAAACAGTGGGGTCATGAGGGTAGCACTCCCAGTCGCCTGCAAGAGAAAAGAGACAGACTCAGATACTGAGGACGAGCGGACGACTTCCTTCATGTTCCAATCAGCCATTCAGACTCTCTCTCTCTCTCTCACGCACGCACGCACGCACACACACACACACACACACGCACACGCACGCGCACGCACACGCACACACACGCACACACACACACGCGCACACACACACACACACACACACACAGCAGAAACTGTACATGTACTGTATAAACAGCACATACCAGCCCTGAGTCTTCTCATACGCAGCTCGGCCAAATATGGGGGGCTCTTCAGAAGGTATTTGTTTAAAGTTGGGGGGGGGGGGGGGGGGTACGTTTATTGAATATTCATTCCTGGGCTCGAATTAGAAACGTGTGACAGGACTTAAACTGAAAGTAGTCCATTCAGACAGTGATGATAACAAAGGACGGTTGAGACTTTTACACTGTGTTTGGTCTCTCACAGAAGGTTTGCAGAGAACATCTTGTAATGTAGACGTTTGTTTAGTCGTACAATCAAATCAAAACTTTGAGAAATAAAAGGCTGAAGGATTTTTTTTTTTTTCAACACCAAAATATCCAGAATATTGAATGTTATAGTTGTGGTAAAGAATAAAATCATTATTATCAGGAGCCCCTGAAGTCCCAAACAATAAAACGTGTGCCGTGTTTTGTTCCTTAATCAAATAAATGATTGCATCCATCAATAAAAATAAAAACATGTTTATATATGCATTTAAATGATTCAAACGATTTCTAACAAGAGATAGATTTTGTTTCTATAGCCAGAAATCTTACAGGTCAGTGCAACTTGTGTTAGTTTATTTAATAAAGTTTGATGATTATGTGCAATTTAAATATATTTGATCACTTTATAACATTTACATTTATTGGAAGAAAGTGTAAAGGATTTACAACAGTTCTCTTTGATATAAAAATAAAAAGTCTCATTTATCCATCAGGTTGAAGTGAAAGCCAAGAAAGTGAGCGTTAGTAGGAGCTATGATTTGTACTGAGTCCTGCTGACAGAAAACAGATGGTCAATTGTTGTATATGAATTCTCTGCTCCAATAAATAAACCTTCAAGGTTTGTCCAACAGGATCAAGCTCACTGTTTCTGAATAAGCATTGTGTTTGATATTTAGGACAATTTGGCAGAACAATCCCACGTCAACCTCACTCTCTCATCTTTATCATGTGGTGCCTATGAAGGATGTTTTCACATTAGGCACGAATGTTTCATACCCTGAGCATGATTAGAGCCCACTCAGATCTGGTCCGGGGTCCCTATGATGTGAAACCACCATAAGTCTCTCTGACAACTGAGTGAGATTCATTAAGTGATAACATTTTGATGCATCAGGAAACGTTGGAAAAGTCTATAAATGAAATTTAAGAAGAGATTTTCTTGCTAATTGACTTTATTTCTCTATTAGTTGAGTTCCACGTTGATGGAGATCTAAAACTCTGTGTGCAAACGCAATGTGAGGACACATTTCATCATTGATTTCTTAAAGGCTCAACTATATTTTTTAGGCAATTTTTAAGGTAATGTCATATTTTCCTCATGTGCAGCAGGAGTTTACAATTACACAAATGTTTTCAGTGGTTCAGCTTCAACTCTTGTTTTAGTCCCAAATCACATCCTCCCTCTGCACACATGGGCCGGGGGGGCCGTGTTGAAATGTGTGCAGGACCTCGGCGACACTGTTATGACACAGAGTAAAGCAGAGCCAAGCGTTCCTAGGAGCCAGGAGGCTATGAGGTTAATGAGTTGTGACAACTAATAGTGACATTATGTAATCTTAAAGCAAACGCTCTGACGAGAGACGACCACGTCTCAGTTTCATAACCGAGCGGGAACAGTGGGTGGGAAGCATGGGTGAGTGTGTGTTCTTGTGCTTCTACCCTTTACAAGACCCTATCGGTGAAGATTCACTACAGAGCTGGATGTGTGTGAAGACTGGTAGGAACTGATCGCCTTCAAATGTTCAATTAAAAATGCTGCGTAGCATTGAGTGTGAATGATACCAGAGATACACTGGCTGAACATGAACCGATGTTTAATTCGACACGGATTCTTTCTTCTGTACGTCTTTGTAATTCTTCATGTTTGTTGTTTGAATAAGAAATTTGATCGGATATTTTTTGAATTCTTGTACGAAGCCCCAGCGCTTGAAATGTCATTGGAACTCGTCTCACGCCTTCCACACAGTCAACACTGTCCGACACGTTTAACCACGAAAACAGGTGACGTCTTCTGTCCAATAAAATACCTCTTCTCTGATTCAGAGGTTCGGTATCACAGCTATCCAGCGACACAACAAATACACATCAGCTGCTGACCTCTACTGGCATGACACAGTTTCTGCCGATGGGCCGATGATCAGCCAATAAAAACAGTGCATAACTAGATGATACTGTATTTCTATTGGGCGCTGTCTTTATACTCCTGTTGATGGATTATTAGAGTTTAAATTCCCACGAACCCAAGTATCAGTAAATCAAAGTCTCAAATGTTTGCGATGGATCATCATAGTCATAGTTACACAAATGTTCTTTTTAGTGTTTAAAGCCTCAGTAATCTGTTGTTCTGGACCGTTCATGTTCATGGAACAGATCTGAGCTGATCCTCGTCTCGCTAATCAAGACTTTGAAATACCTCACAACCGAAGGATGACTGTGTCAAATTATTAAAAGAAGATTTACTTTAAAGTTTCATAACAAGTACGTTACGTTTTCTTAAATGTGATCACAACATGGCTTCATTCAGATGACATTTAATTAGCTATAAGACTTGCACTCGGAGTGCTCAGGCGGTGTACATGTTACGCTTTGTCTTAGTGTCAAAATGACTGGTATTAGCCGTTCAGTGCGCAGCAAGTCTTCAAGCTAAATGGTCAGGCTGGATTCTTTGATTAGAGAGAAAACTGCTTCACTTATTTCCTGAACGAAACATTGTGAGGTGTTGAAACTTTCTGGAGCGAGGGACAAAGATGCAGAGAGATGAGTTTTATAAATATCTCTCTTCCCCTTTAAAAGTACATCATACAATCTGTACTTGTCTCGCTAATCAAGACTTTGAAATACCTCACAACCGAAGGATGTGTCAAATTATTAAAAGAAGATTTACTTTAAGTTTCATAACAAGTATGTTACGTTTTCTTAAATGTGATCACAACATGGCTTCATTCATATGACACTTAATTAGCTATAAGACTTGCACTCAGAATTAGCGTTACATTTGCAAATGAATAAAATGATAAAGCTCTTCGGAGTTGCAATAATATTTTTTATTCACGGTTAGAAATGCCAATCGGAGTTTCCTAAAGCCCAAATCTTATTTGTTTTTGTCTGCAACTCAAAGATCTCTCGTTTCACTGGTTGTGCAGAATAAGCCTGTTTCTAAAATAAGTGTTAGTATTTTATTACACACAACATGATAGCACGTCTTTAAACAATGACAGATCATGGACACGTGTGCTCGTTCTGCCTGTCGTTATCTTAAGCAGACATTGACAAAGTGCTCCGATGAGAACAAGGAAGCGTGCAGCTGCCTGGACCCAGACCAGACATCTTGACATCCATCAAGTGGAGGTTTAGGGCCAGAGTGTTCTGTCAGGGCAGGTTTTAAACACACCGCTGTGGCAGCGAGGCGCTGCTTCCTTTTTTAGCTCGAGACTGAGTCCAGGTCAGCTTGGCGATGTGGGTGCTGGCAGCAGAGAAGCGACCAGGCATGTAAATCATTGCAAGATCAGAACAGGAAGCATTACACACACACACACACACACACTTGAATGTGTAGTCAGTCACAATACAGAAGATTCTCTTTTACTAACTTCTATCTTTCTTGTCCTGCAAGTATCCTTCAAACACACTTTTCAATCTTTAAATCCTATACTTTTTTTAAACTCAAATTCGTATATTTCTTTGCAGAATTTTCCAGATTTAATTCGACATCAGAGAGCTCAAGTATCATTTTTTTGACAGTAACTGGCCTTACACTTTGTTGTTGTGTCCTGGGTTGCGGAGGAGAGTGTGAAAAGCTGGCAGTGATTTTGTCTCTACATTAAGCATATGTTCACCCGATGTCAGACAACTTTACACCAAGTTTACATCTTGATTCTCCAACCAGGCTAAAAGACAGCTCATGAAATGCTCACTCATTTTGGCTGCTTGGTTTCCAGTCTTTTAGGCTAACTAAAGTGCATCTGTACCCTGGAATTTCCAAAACTGCCATTCAGCCATCAATGTGTCCACATGGTCAGGTCTGCGGGGGGAATAAGACACGCCCCCTAAATTATTTGCAACATCAGACAGTCTATGATATGGAATGAACTACCGTACCCCGACCTTCCAGCTGAGAGAAGACTGCACCATTAAAGTCTGTTTAATTCAAATGAGCCACACAAGTGGCTTGTAAAGAATTTAAAAGTAATTTTATTTTCTGTGTCCACTGAAAACATGCACAGCGACAGTTCTTGCCTTTCTTCCGACACGATCAGGCTCTTTCTAACCTGCTCTCTCTCTGTCATAGAGAGCCACAGATGTCTGCTGTTCTAACAGGCTGGCTGGCTCCATGAACAAACACTGTGCCTGCATGACCAATGTGTGCGAGAGTACTTATTTTTCTAAAGTCTCTTTTGACATTTCTTGCATCCTTCATCTTATCAGATAATGACTTGAATCATATGTCATACTTATACAAACTGCATGCTGTTATAATTCCTGTCCGTCTTCTGTTACCCCTTCAGTGTACCACTGAACTTCTCTCCTGCCTCCAAGTCTACATTACTTAGTTCTCAGCCAGGCTTATTTATTTGTAGCTTTTTTTATTTTTCCAGCACAGCCGCATACGTAGCAGTTCCTAGGAACCTTAAGTAGCGAAGTCACATATCCCAGCTTGGACATGACAAGGTTGGAGTGTAAACAGGAAAGTGTTCTCAGGCTTGGGGACATGGTTGGATATGTGAGGCAATACGATGTCAACACAGGGATCAAATGGGGTCAAACTGCCCCCACAACAGACATACTATCCACCAACACACACATGTATACTTTGTGTGGGATCGTTCTCCCCTTCAGGGCCGAGCTGAAAACAAGTTAACATGACACACAGAAAACATGCTGGCACACACACACACACACACACACACACACAAGTTCACGCACAAACTCATTATCAGTCTGGCTGTTATGTTCTCAGACATTGTCAGTAAGAGATTTTTTAGATGCTAGTTTTGGTCAACTCTTATATTTAAAGAAACATGTCACACACCTTAACTACAAAGTCAGAGCTTACAGTGGTTCAGCCAATCACAGAGTCGTATCAGAGCTGTCTACCTGCTCTGCTCGCTAAACCCAGAGAGAGGGAGTCATCTGATTGAAGGCAGCAGACTTACAGTAGAGAGCTCGCTCTACTGCTTACATTCAACTCCCAAGATTTAGAGATGAAGTGGAAGTGTATAAACACTGAGGGCTTTAAGAAAAGCCTGAGTGACATCAACCATCTGTTCCTGCAGGGGGCGCTGGAGTCCCATCGATGGCGCTCTCAATGCTGGAAATGTCTCAGCCTAACTTTCAGTCAACCTGACGACAGGCTGAGAGCTGAAGCCTCCTGTCAATCATGTCAGCTACACAAAATACAGTGTGTGCCTGTGAGGACAGTAACTCATTAGGAAAATATCTTTTTTGTATTTTTTTAGCAGGCTGTAAACACGTTCATTCCTGCTTTAAAAAAAAGCATTTTTTTTAAATGTGGTGTGTATGTCACTTCCGATGTTCTTGTAGCTGTCGTCAAGCGGACCCTCGACCAAATGCAGGATTTTGCACTTCTGCGTTGGCTTCATCTTTCAACACTGGAGGTTGCTGCTTCATAAACACCCCACTTATTTAACAAATAGTGTGAGTCTTGCATTATATATATATATATATATATATATATATATATATATATATATATATATATATATATATATACATTTACTGCCCACGATCCTGGCTGAAGAGATGTGTAACTTCATGACAAGTACAAATTGTACTTTTAAAGGGGAAGAGAGATATTTATAAAACTCGTCTCTCTGCATCTTTGTCCCTCGCTCCAGAAAGTTTCAACACCTCACAATGTTTCGTTCAGGAAATAAGTGAAGCAGTTTTCTCTCTAATCAAAGAATCCAGCCTGACCATTTAGCTTGAAGACTTGCTGCGCACTGAACGGCTAATACCAGTCATTTTGACACTAAGACAAAGCGTAACATGTACACCGCCTGAGCACTCTGAGTGCTGGCGGCTGGCGTTAAGTATGATGCAAGTGTGATGGTCCAATGCCTAACAGGACATGTCAATCAAATGTCAAATTGGTTTAACATTTGATCTGAGAGGCTTTCAGAGTTAGTCTTACTTCAAAGCACTTTCTGGCATAAAAAAAAGGTAAGAAACTTTCATAAAGCAGAGGTGAGAAGGAACATTTCCTCAGATGTCACATGTGATGGATGGATAAACAAATGAATGGACAGACAGATGTCGATACGTCCCGTCCCCTCCATCGCTGATATCAACAACAGTTATTTCATGCACACAGAGCAATGATTTATAACGTCTCTCACCTCGTTCGCTGACACTTTCGATCTCAGCGTCTTCACAGCTGCTGTACTCGGGCGTGGTACCTCCCTCCTCCTCCGAGCTGCTGACGCTGGTCTGCCTCTTCCCTCCAGCCCCCAGACCCCGCTTCGACTTATAGGGCCTCGGCGGTGGCGGACGTAGAGATTCTGATTGATCAGAGCTTAGTGAATCATTCCGCAGCATGCTCTCAGCCTTCTCCCTTTTGGTCCGTCTAGCTACAGGTCCCTGGCCAGGCGCGAAGCCAGGGCCTGTACTTTGGGGCTCTCTAAGTTCAGGAGGCGGGGCTTGCTGAGCAATGTTGTGTTCATGTGGCCCGCCAACCCCACCCACCGTCCTCTGACCGGGCCGCAAGCCGTCCCCTGCCTCCCCTACTACAGCCATGCCCCGACCCTGCGCAGGCACAGGGTGACCCCGGCCTCCAGGAGGAACCGGCCCTGCTTGGCGAGGGGAGGCACCACTGTGGTCCATGTGATGGTAGCCCCCCTCTTCTGTCCGTCGTCCCACGGGATCATGCTCCAGAGAGCGTCCCTTTGACAGCCGCCGACCTTCCCTTCGCTCCCTGGACTCCCCCCTGAGGTCCCGGTCCATGGAGACCTGGGTCTGCAGTCTGGGCTGACGGCGCTCTCCTCGACCAACTCCCTTCCCATTTCTCCTGGGGACGAATCAATGCAAGGAAGGACAGGCAAACAAGAGAGGAGGTGAGAGTGGATGACAGACAAGGTATTTTATTTCAACAGATTCGCTGTTGGTGTGTTTGTTGTTTAAGATTAACTTCAGAGGAGAAGCCTTCTCCCGCTCAGCGCCAGCAGAGTCAGTGAGTTTTCACATTCAAGGTCTGAAACACCTCAGACAGCACTCTGAGGAAAGTGTGAGGAAATCTCTAGAGAAGCTCGTCAGCGGTGCTACCTCTGATATGTGTCACCTATATTTGTCAGCTTACGTGTCTCTTGGTGGTTCACTACGTGACCTCGAATCATTGCCAGGTGTGGTCCCAGGTGCACCAGGTCGGCTGGGGTCTTGGATTGCAGGGGTGGATCCCGGGGGTGCTTGGGAGCGTGACCGGAGCTTCTTGTCACCTGGAGTTTGGCACACAGACGGCTCGCTGACAGCTGAACCGAGGCCAGCGGGGTTTCCAGCCGGACCGGTGAACCACTCACCTGGCTTGGTCAGGATCTCCTGCTGCTTCCGGCAGTTATTACACACCCAGATCACCTGTTGGGGAAAAAAACCACAGTGGGTCGAGATTACAATCACAGCTCGGCGAGTTTTTATGATAAATATATTGTTCATACAGTCACATGACATTCATTTAAAGAATGTGCAGCCTGTAAATCCATCTCAACCAGTTACTTTCCAAACCCATAATCTAAAGCTGGGCTTCAATCAATCAGTCGCAGTCACAGTCAAACAGGAAATAGAACAATGCACTTCCTGAAGAGCCACACTGCTGCCAATGAGTTAAAAAAAAAAAAAAAAAAAGGCTTTTGTGGAAGCTTTTTAAGATCGCCATCATGGCAGTTCTACCAGGGAGCAGCTTGGCTTTCAGCTGTGTGCTGCTTCTGTCCTCCAAATGAAGCACACAAAGCCAACTGGATGATAAAAGGATATTGTACTCGCTGCCAAAAAAATATATATATATCTATTAGTCTCCTATCGTTTGTTTTTCCTATCACACATATGCACAGGGGCCATGCATAGGCTGCGTTCACTCACTGGATTCATGTTATGTAATGTGTGTTTACACAAAAACACACCGAGTTTAACACGGTCTCCATCGTCTTTATTCACACAGCATCGCTAATCATTGCTTTTTAATCACTGTATGTATTTCTGAAGGACAACCGTCGGCCCGTTTCAACAAGGACCACATACTTAATGCCTTCTGAATGTGATGACAACTTACAGCCTTTAAACATGTTTTCAAACCTGGACCCTGTTCTTACACATCTCTTTGGTTAATTCACAAATACTGTGATAAAGTTTTTTTTTTTTTAAATGAATTGAAATTAGAAAAGTGATATACAAGCTCAAGTCCATTTACCATTCCCTATATATATGATCAAGAATTATTGGAGAAAAAATATGTGTTAAGGAGATGTAACAAATAGTGCAAAGATGTGTTCAAGTCCTGTGTTCTGCAGGGTAAAATAACAGCTTTTACACAGTGTGGCTTTGTGTAAAGCTCTGAAATGACTCGAGAAATTAAAGCAACAGAAGCAATTTCAAAACAGTTTAAACCTAAAAAAACATGGTGTGTTTAAAATTCTTCTTCTGAGATAAAATGTCAGATTCTCTATCGCTATGAAAAGTCTAGTGTACGGTTCAGGTTCATCTTCTTAACATCCGTCTGAACTGCGACCTCCTTTAAAAAGAGTATTTTTATGACCAAGTGCTTTAACTTTAACGACGCTCGGACAGGGCTTCAAACACACACTCACAGAAATGCATTTAAAAAAAAACTAAAAAAACGTGACGTCTTTGATGACTCTTCCTCATGTGCACATGTCTTGTCAACATCGCTGTCGGCTCATATCGATGAGGGATGTGGGTTACGTCCCAGAATAGATATGAGGATTCATCCAGCAAGACAGAGCGGAGCGTGAGGGCCTGCAGTGTGAACACAGTCATAGTCACAGTCCTGTGTTGACATCAGTGCCAGCAGAGGGGATGACAGGGGAAGTGAAGCTGGGCGGGAAATGAAGAGACAGTGAGAGGATGGAGGAGAGGAGGGAGGGAGGGAGGGTGGGGGGGTTAGAGTCAGTCCCTCTCCTCCAGCCACCAGGGTTCTCATTACTCCTGAACACTCCCCAATGACTCTTTAAAGAGAGCTAAAATAAAACACTCCGGCATCGGCCATCTCCTACCCCCCCCCCAATCCCTCTTCCTCCCCCCTCTTCCTCACCCCCCTTTTCCTCTCCCTTCCATTTCTCCCTCCTCCAGATTGCTTTTGATTAAAGCTACAAAAGCCGAGGAGAAAACAGCTTTACACCAACGCAGCTATATTTATCCTGCCAAACACCCCAGCACCACCAGGGAGAGAGAGAAAACGTGTGCTCAAACACACACACACACACACACACACACACACACACACACACACACACACAGAGCGAAGAAAGCAAAACACTGCCTCATGTGGGACATTATAGCTTTGGTAAAAACATCCACCAATCTGTGATTTTCTTCAGCCAGACCAACAAGGTGGACGGCTGCCAGGTGAACACTGCAGCGCTCGTCCACTCGTTCATACATGTGCAGGGAGGAAGTTTCAAGAAAGTCAAAAAAATGTTCATTATTCACCTGCATTACGTCTAACTCGTGAAATAAAAGGGGATAACATTCAATTTATAACACAAAGGCTGGATGTGTAATGCTTTAAAGGGTCATTCTGGTATTTTTACCTGACCACCAAGTTACAAAAGCAGGTTTGTTTCTACATTTTAATGTGTAAAAAAGCTTTTTGTAAGGTTTGTTTTGGAGCTTTTCATGTGTCTTTTGTCAGATAGGTCAATGAATAGAAAACACGAGACACAGGTCAGATTCAAATCCAGGCTGTCTGCTTGTACTGCCACCTCTGTGAACGGGGCCGAACACACCAACCACTACGCCACAGGCACCGCTATGATTCCTTTTTTAAGGAATTTGGTCCCAGAGTCCGCCTGTAATTGCTGCAGTGTGATACCCGTGTGCAAAAGCGCCTACTTGATCAGACTAACTGACCCATGTGACGACCCCTGACTGTCACTGCTCCTCCTGCTGCTTCGTGTTTCTCCCCGCTCAGATCGCCTGCAGGTTGAGAGGGGCGGAGCCAATTAATTTGATGTTGTGCACCTGGGCAGACAGGCGCTCCGTATTTAAGCTGGCTTCTCATTCTTTGGCTCTTTGGTTTCTGGGCTTTGTTTTGCCTCCACACATGTTCACCATTATTTCATTAGGACGTTCTTAGTTTTTAAAAGCTGATCATTTAAATCACTTTCAAACTGTGTGGTCTCCCTGTTCGTCCAGCTCACTCAGTCTGAGTTGTGACACCCACACAGATCATATTGCAGCCATTACAACCTCTTCATGGGCTGCAGGCTGAGATACCCTGATGAACCCTCAAGTCATTCATAATGCAATGTAGTTAAGCAAAGAACGTTTAAAAACCCTGAAGTTACTGCAAATAAAAGTCACAGTGCTGGATTTTTTAGGTTAGTAAATCATTAATTTGTGATTCTTGATCTGACATTTGTACATTTTTTATCCCCTAATTAAATTCTGCAATCAGATATGTTGGATGGTAAATCTTTTCACCATCGCCCACGAGTTTCAAATTAAAGCTGAGAAACAGAATTGTGTAGCATCATGCAGCAGCACGGTACGAGGAAGGTGCGTGTACTTCTGAAAATGAAATGCATTTACTTGTTACAGTGCAATGTAGATCTAGATATTTAAAGTGTAACAGTAGAAAAACACCACGGTCAACTTCTTTGCAATTTAATTAGAAAAATCAGCATTTACAGAAAAAGGAACACATTATAAACAATTTATCAAAAATCACTTCGGTAGGAATGTCACACTCTCCCAAAAGAAATTCCCGACGTGCTAATTTGGCAGGGAAATTTACTTGTAATCACGCTTCTTTAATGAACTGTTCAGAAAATGTGAACACACAAACTAATCATCGACACTGACACATAACCAGGAGGAGCCACTTTGCAAACAAACGGAGTATTGAGATTAGAACACATCCCGTGAATGAATGAAAAACTTCGGACGCTGTTCGCTTTGAAAAAGCTGCTTCCCTCCCCGCCAGCTCAAAATCTCAGACCGTGCCACAGGTTGTAGCAGTTCCTATACGGCATCAGACACAGGGGCTCCTCGCACACCTGGCACATCCAGGATGTCATCTGGTGCCTCCCCCTTCTTTTACAGAGGCTGCACTGCATGCTCCCCACAACTTGGTACCATCTAGTTGGCTGGATGGCCACAGGAAGGTGCTGCCATGACGCCACTCTCGGCGTAAGCCTGTTTCTTCTTTGGATCTGCACGCATCCCCTCGGCCTGTATCTCCTGTCGCTACTACAGCAGCAGCAGCAGCAGCCATGACTGCGTCTCCCAGAGACAGGTGCTTTATATCTGCTGTATCCTCTGGCCTTATATGAATGTGATGGAGCTGCTCGTCTCCGACTCGGTGTTCTAGACCTGCTCCTCAGAGCTCTACGCAGACGAAGGGTGTCAGGAGTTGAGTGCATTGTCAGAGGAGAAGAAGGAGAGGAATAAAACAGGTCTTCCTCCTCTGGAGCATCAGGCTCAGTCTCCCCAGGACTAAAAACAAACACACAAACACAGGCAGTTTGAAGTCACTCTCACTGGTCAGATGGTCAGTATGGTCAGTATTCTGAAAAACTAAAAATGTGGATTTAAATTAACACAGCTATGAAGAGCAAATGCCATATGGTCAACAATTATATTTGAATTATTGTGAACAAAGGTGTTTGGTGGGATCTAGGGTAAAAGGATTTCATAGCACATGGAGTGCCTTTTGATTATGTAGGTCAACATCATCACTCTAACTAGCTGAAAGTTAGCTTGTTAGCGTTCGCTAACAGGTAGGCTAGCTGAGGATGTCAGGTGTGGCACTTACTCATCCACGTCGGACTCCGTCGCTGACACGAACTTGCCCGTGTCTTCTGGAAAATGCCATTCGGTGTTGCAGACGGCGTCGCATTCCTCCCATGAGCGACTTCTGCTCACTTTATCCAGAAGACGCCACGACTCGTTGAAACGCCTACTCGACATTGTCCCCGCTTAAAGATTGGAGACGCGTCATGCGTCACGCGTCATGAGAGGCACGTCTCGTGTCTGCAGGCTCACTCCGTGGTTCCCAGAGTGGGACTCAGGACCCATAGGAGGCCGTGAGACACTGAGAGAGACGTCTACACGCCTCCCATAACCAAATAAAATATGTTTAAACTATTTAAAATAGCACAGCTAACCTTTATTGTAAAACAACTTACACAAATAAGTAAAATTAGTTTAGTAGGGTTTCTGCTGCAATGAAACTGATGTAAAAATAAATCCTTTCATTAGACTTTTGCACACAATAGTGTATGGTGGTTTTTTTCTTTCCCTTCAAATAAAAATACACATAAATCCTGTGTGTCAGATCATTCAATTTTCCACTCAGGCCAGTTTATACATGGAGATGAGACTACTTCTGTTCGGCTTCTCGACTTTCTCTCAGTAAATCCAAAAAATGTAACCTAATGTAAATATACCTCTAGTGACAGTGGTTCCCTAGTCTCTTATTTTGGTGGTATTGATCTGAAATCTTTATAAGAATAATAAAAACACAGACTTAACACACACGTGCTCAAACGATGTGTAGCCTACAAGACAACAGTACTTGAATAAAAATAAATAAAGATTAAGAACAAGAAAAACATCAAGTGTTCGGACGTGACGGTAACGATGAAACAGCCTCCAGAACAAAATATCTGGATATTGATTACTGGGCGTAGTCAGTATTGGGAGTACTACTTGCTGCATTTGCACTGAGAGGGAAAGGGAAGTTTTGATCATCTTTAATAAAATTCTTTATTTCAGATTTTAGAGGAAGATTTAGAGGAAAAAGCCCCCATCAGACCCTGCAAACAATGCCACGTTGATGTACACTTTTATACTAAATGCTGGTCACAGGTTACTCCTCTTCTGTTAGGCTTCCTAAAAAATATAAAAAAATATTTATTTATTCAATGTGGCCTATATTTAGTAACACATTTATGGATTCAGTGAGAGTTAGTCTAGTTATTTCCCATTTCCAGCAGTTATTGCCACCTTTGTCAGAGAGTTTTGATAGTGCAGAACAAATGGCCAGTGTTGTGGAGAGATGGAGTGGTGAGCTGTTATTTTAAAAGACACTCACTTAATCCCATATAATCCCTGTATTAGATCACACTCCGATGGTGAAACAAGCGCTGGAGAGGAGTATAGCCGGGCAGAGACGAGCATGGCAGCAGTCTCTCACACGCACGCACGCACGCACACACACACACACACACACACACACACACACACACACACACACACACACACACACACACACACACACACACACGCAAAGAAGAGACACGCATGTTTGTGGCTTGTGCACGCTTACACAAATCCTTACTGTACATGCAATCAAATTTATGCACACAAGCAGATACAAACGCCTGCTTTCATCCACACATACACAAACTGCAACAACATCAGCAATGTGTCACAGCCCCCATCGCCCCCTGAGAGGAGTTTGTGAGTGAAGGAGAGAGCGCAGAGAGAGAGAGAGAGAGAGAGCGAGCGAGAGAGAGAGTATAGCTTCTCTGCAGATGGAAACTAGGACACCAAACCCCTGTGTGTGTTTGTTTTGCGTCCTGCTGCATCTGTGTGTGTGTGTGTGTGTGTGTCCATCTGTGTATGTGTATGTGTGTGCCTATTCGTGTCTATCATGAAGCAGGAGTGTGTATCCACTGGAGTGTGTAACCGCATGTGTGCATTGTTGCTCATGTGTGTATGGTGCATTTGGGTGAATGCGTGTGTGTTATACAGTAAAATAATGAATTATCCAGCAGTGAAATCTGTGTGTGTGCAGTTCGGTATTTGTTTCCTGGAGAGATCCTTGTGCATTTGTGAAATGTAGGATTGTAATGTATGTGAAACTATTATAAGGTTCAATACCCAAGCTGCTCTTTGGTGCCAATGGCATCAGCCAATGGCATTTGAAAAAAAAAGGCCAAATCGTTAACTCCTTTTGGCTCTTAAATTATTGATTTCTTGCACTTGTTTTCTTCGAAATAAAAACAAACTCATCAGAAACGTCTTAGCGTCATAGCCAGCAAGCCCCCAAACATGATAAAAGTATGTTGTGACAAGCAGTGCTCAGTTCGTTGGTGCACTACCATGTCAGACAGGAAACGTTGGGGGATCACAGACAAGCTTCGGGGTGAGGTTGGATTTGAACCCATGACTGCAGCCTTCGTACACAGAGCGTGCAACACAACCACTAGCCTACTAAGTAATACACAACGCAAGCCGCCCAGCACTTTAAATCAAGTTTTAATATGTCTGAGCAGCTTTCACTTGTATTGGAATAATATTTGACCAGGAGTGTCTTTACTGTGACTCAAAAAAAAAAGTATTACCGTAAATTCCGGACTATAAACCGCTACTTTTTTCTCACACTTCGAGCACTGCGGCTTCTACTCCGGTGCGGCTAATGCATGGATTTTTCTTGGGGGACAATGAGCTTCTGCCGCAAAAACATTTGACTTCGTCACGTCGGATCTTAATATCAGTCATTTTGCGCTTCATGCACGCACCCTCATGATGGAAAACACACGGAGAAATACATATGATGCAGCTTTCAAGTTAAAGGCGATCGACCTGGCTGTCAAAGAAGCTAACAGAGCTGCTGCACGTTAAGATGACACTGACAGCGACAACAGAGACTGAGGAAGTGAGTAATGAAGTCATTCTGAGGCAGTGAATGGATGGACTTTTTCTTGTGAAATATATTACGGTCATCTTTTTCATCAGCCGTGTTACAGACACCGTCGGCTAGGCTTCGTATTGTAACGGTTCATGTTGTAAAGTCAGTAGTTGATAATGTGTTCATAATTCCGATTATGTGGAGAGTCAATGAATGCACCAGCGAGAACGTGTTGAGTGGCTGTATGAGAGAACGCTTGGGGAGAGAGTTGGATTGTTACGGCAAGTTATGGTTTTGCTCTCTGCTGTAAACGGTGTGGTCACGGCCGACAGTGATCGGGTTATTAAAAGTTATTATTTGAACGCTCTCGTCGTCCTTTAACGTCCGTACGGACGCTACAGTATTTGCGGATGTTACCGGTAGCCTACGTCTGTGTAAATAGCTCTTGTTATAGCGTGGACACCTGCGGCTTATAATCAAGTGCGGCTTATATATGTACAAATACATTTATTTACTTATTTTTAGCCGGTGCGGCTTATATCCAGGTGCGCTCAATAGTACGGAATTTACGGTACTCAATTAAAAAAAATAATAGCAGTTTTTTTTTGGTTGTTTTTTTTAATTGCTACTCAAGGCTTTCAAATGATCATGTTAATATATGGATGAACTGAATTCATGATGAAGCCTAAAATCAGCCTTTATGTGGAACAAAGCAACGGATATTCTTTCTGCATTTCTATCTCTTGCCCTTTTTTAAAAATTTGATCATCCTCGTCATCCATTATGAGAATATTGGGGAGGCGTTCTTCCATCATGGTAACTTTGGACTTAAGCTGCTGAAAGTTCTTTGAGATTTACTTTTATGAATCAAAGCTAAAAACCTTTGTTTGTCTCCTAGACTCTTAAAAACAAATTGGACACTTTTTTTCAAAGCACGCTACATTCAGTACTTAGTATGTTGAAGATCTTTATTTAAGAATTAGATGTACTCATAGAGTTAGCATGGACAGAATGAGTTAAGATCTTTCAAACATTAAGAAATGACAGATATCTGTGTTGGCCTGCAGAGCGACGGAAGCTTTAATATAGTAACTTTTTTACAATAAATATTTGGGGCTGAAAGTTTGGGATGAACTGAAGCATTTTTCCTCGAGGGATGGGAGAGGAGTGGGAAGAAAAGGCGGGACCAGGAAGTAGAATCGGCCAATGACAGCTTGACATATAGCACCGGCAGCATGCAAGGCGGGCGCCGTAACCGAGGGCGTCAATAAATCCTGTGCTAAGGATGAAAGACTGCCACAAAGGAGATTAGTGTCCACAGCAGCTAATGAGGTACTATATCAGCACAACCCGGCACCCGCAGCACTACACAGAAACACACACACGTACAGTACACACACATACACACATGTACAGTACACACAAACACACATACATACAGTACACACATGCTCATACACGCATACATGAATTCACAGGCACTCAAAGTGCATTGTATTTGTACAATAACACATGAAACACTGGTCGTACAAGAAAGCACAATGCATGATGGGATACACGCTTTCTGTTCCTCATTCACACACACAGAATGAATACTGCAGAGAGGTAGGTCCTTTCTGTCCAGATGTAGCATGCTCTCTCACACACACACACACACACACACACACACACTTGCGCATCATTATTAGGTCAGTGGGAGGACAACTTTAGCTTGAGCTTCACTCTCTACATAAACAAACACAGCCTGTTCTCGCATGAAGGCAAAGATAATAGCTTCATGGACTTGCATAGATGCCAGGATGTAGTGTGTGTGTGTGTGTGTGTGTGTGTGTGTGTGTGTGTGTGTGTGTGTGTGTGTGTGTGTGTGTGTGTGTGTGTGTGTGTGTGTGTGTGTGTGTGTGTGTGTGAGAGAGAGAGAGAGAGAGAAAGCCAAGCCAAGAACTCCTCCAATATAAATAAGTAAATAAATGGTTTAAGATTTAATTGTGTTGGAATGCTTCCTCTCCAATCATCAGCGTGTTTGACACTCACACATACTAACACACCATTTCTCTTAACTTAGACTGATTTAACTGTTCAGCCATGAAACTGCACTTCCCTATTTGAACCACTGAATGTCTCTGGTTAGCAAAATTTAGCACCTTGTAATGTGAAGACTCACCTGAGTGAGTGAGAGCTTAGCATTTTAATGTGTGTGAAATAGTCTTCAGTTCAGTATACAGCATTTAACATTTGATCTAAGTGACTGCTCTGTGTTTAAGAATAAAACAGAGAGTGCTTCATCCAGTTCCCTTCACACACACACACACACACACACACACACACACACACACACACACACACACACACACACACACACACACACACACACACACACACACACACCAATTCGTTACGCGTCTTAATCACTTGAGTATCCCTATAAATAATCATGGACTGGTTTGATGTACAATAAATATACAATCATGCACAATATATAGCAGTAACCTTTCTGATTGTTTAAGAGAGAACAGCTCTATCTGTAGAACATGTTGAATCTAAGGGGGAACTTTCTGAGGTCACTTTCACATGAAGTCGTGTCGACTTGATCCGATTTAGGGGAAGAAGTTGCATCATTGTTCCTTTCTAATTTTTATTTGATGTGGTTTCCTTTCAGACTGCATTTTTTAAAGCGCACTAAAACCCGTCAAATGTTGTGTACCGCAGCCATCCGACACTAGTTATGACTGTAGCTCCGGTCTGCTGCCATCAGGCTCCGATGCTGTGATTTAAAGTAAACTACAAAACAGTGGAAGAATGGCATCCCACATCACTTTAGCAGTGTTTGATCTCTTAAATGAAGATGAAGTGATGCTAACATGTCGGCTCTGTCAGGTTAAACTGGTCTATGGACTGAAGCCATGGGTAACCACATTTAGCACAGGCATGTGCAATGTGGCAATCCTAATGTTAGCCTCGTTCTGCAAACCCATTTGACATTGTTTACATACGCCACAGTTCAACCCACAATGCATTGCATTTTGGTCCGGAACGTGCTGCACGCTACAGCGAACTAAACTCCGGTGCACATGGCAGCGAATCGTTGTTAAGCGGACCAGAGTTCAGTTCTTTGGTCTGTCGCAAAGTTTATTTGAGCATCACACCAACCCGAACCAAACAAAGCACCCAACAAAGTGAACTCGGGTCAGATTTCCCCCCAAAAAAACTTTTTAAAAAAACAAAACGTTGCATATTTGGACAACCCTTTCAAACACACAACAAAAGACAGTGCTGCTGAAAGATGATGCTGAAAAGTGAATCGTTGAGGAAGACTGCATAATGCTTTTTCACATGTAGACACTGAAATGTGTTAGATCACATGCCATGTAACGATTCCCCCAAAAACCTTCATGAATTACAGCCGCCTTCAGTCTATTGAAGCGGACGCAGCATAAAACCCTGTAAAGAAAGTTTACAGTCTGGAAGGAACATGCTTTTAGCATTCGAGCTTTAACATGTAAAACACTAGCGTTGCATTTGAAATACAAATATGAGCAAGTTGCGGGTTAGCAGAGACACTAATACTAAGGAGCTTTGTGTATTGATAAAATTGAGAGTCACATTGTTCATGCCGCAGATTTTAAATCCTCATCCTAATCCCTGTTCACACAGGACTAGTATTACCTGGGGACATTTAGTAATTTGTCATGACTCCAGAGGTTTTCTGTGATCTTAATCCCATTTAAATCTGCAGTGTCCATCATTTGTAATATGCAGATTCAACCAAACAAATGCTTTTTTATGTATTTTGCGAAACTCAAAAGTCATGTAACTGTAGTCCTCTTTTCAAAGCACGAAACACCAGTCTGTTATTTTCCTGAGATTTATTTTTGGGGCTTTTCCCTTTATTGTGAAGGACGGTGGATAGAGTAAGAAACTAGGGAGAGAGAGAGGAGGAAAGGAGCCACAGGCTGGATTTGAACCCAGGCCCCCCTTGCAGGACTATAGCCTCCAGACATAGGGTGTGACCTTAGCGCTAGTCCCCCCAGACCCCATTCTGCTCCTTTGTTATTTTTAGTTAACAAGTGAGTAGGTAATCTTTGAAACTTTTCCTGAACTTTATGCACAGCTCAAACTCAGGGTCTGAGTCTGTGAATGGATCAGTACTGCACACTGTCATATTTGCACTCCAGTGTGTGTGTGCATATGCACATAAAACCCCATCGCAGAGAGAACGTTTGGGGGTGTGGATGTGTTTGTGTGTGTATGTGGGAGTGTGAAGCAACAACCAGGAGAGAGATGGCCCCCTTAAGACCAGTCAATGAGAGATGGACGTGGAGACGGACGCAGCTAGCGAGACTAGCAATCAATAGTAATCATGAGGCGCTGTGGTGTTAACAGCAGATGACACATCGCTCCGGCTTTTCTACTGCGCTGTAGCTCGACACAAAGAAGCACAGAGCCATAATTCCTTGTAGGCTTAGATCAATAAATATACATTTCCACAAGTATCAGACACATAGTAGGATTTTTTTTTTAAAATTTTTAGCTATTCCTGACTTTATTTGAAAGCTCATTTTTCTCAGAGGGTGCAAGACTAACTTTTGTAGCAGCAGCTGTTAAGAGGTTTCATGTCAGATTTAACGAGTGTTCCTCCTGCCCAACAAATCTGTGTTTAGTCCCCCCCCCCCCTTCCCAAAAAAAGAAAATGTATTTGATGCTTGGAGGAAATCTACACAGGCATCACTCAGACTTGTCTCTGAGGTTATAAACACCTACTCCAGGGCAGGCTGTGATGCACAACCATCCCTGAATTACAGCAACATTATTGAACCAACGTGATGACTGAACTTGCTGAGTCTCATACTGTCTAACAAATGTCTTAATGTAGGAAAGAAAGACTGTGAGGTAAGGAGGAAAACTTCACTTTGACCTGAAACAAAGGCTCAGAGAGGAGGTGCCTCTGCTCAGACTCCTAAACCTGTGGACTATGAGAAGTAGACTTTTGGGTTTCACAATGGAAGCCGATGTGGGGCAGGTCGGCCTTGGGGAAAGGTCGTGCGCCCAAGTTTGGGCAGCAAAGATTTAACTTTGAACTCTCCATCAATCCCAGCTCTCTTTTCCGATTCCATAAAAAGGCATAAAAAACCAACAAATAATATTGAACAAATAGCTAAGCCAATGTAGAACTGCCGCATTCTTGTTGTTCTGCCAGCAGGGGGCAACTCTGTTTAAACCAATCATAAGTCTTCTTCTACAGCATGATGTTCATTTAGCAAAGACTGTTGACCATCAGGGTCAAATGAACAATTATGGAAGAGCAACTTAACTTCAACTTTATTTTTTTCCAGAGGGAAATTAGATCTGCAGCATGAAATAAGATATGACAGGTACACAAAGACAACTTCAGAATTAAAGTCACAGCTCAAGTGAAAAACTCAACAAACCAGAGGCTGAAACAGTTCAGACACGGCACAGAAAAACGCATCACATAAGATGCAATAATGAACTGAAGTCTTAGTTGCAGCCCTAAATGTATCATGAAGTAATCAGAAAATATTAAAAGTATCCACATCCCCTCCGCCCACTCCTTCAACTCCAGACATCGTTTCAAACAGGCTCTAACCAGCGTCCTCTATGTCTCATGTAGAGGAGGAAAAGCTTCTTCTTTTAAACAGCAGAGAGTATATTTATAAAACCAACCTTACATCTATGGTTAACAGCAGCAGTGGGATGAAAACATGGGCAAATCAAGCAGCCGTGCCTGTAATTCTGAATCAGAATTGCTCTAAAAACAGCAATCTACCAGTGTCGAGCAGTCAGAGTTATAGCCACATAAAGATCGCCCCACAGAAATACAGCCTTGGACTTTACAATTAGAGAGCGGGAGAGGTGTTAGTGAGCATGTGTGACTGGGTGTGTGTGTGTGTGTGTGTGTCAATGTGTGAGAGAAACAAAGTAACACACAACACTCCTCTTTAGCGTCCCCTGAGAGGACGAATCAAGACTTCAAAAATGGCCCTCTCTGTGAGAAACACTTGGCTTCGGTACAACGACACACACGCTCGTCTCTGCACTATAGCGCTCGGCCATCACTGCCGATAATGAGCCTCGGATATCGTTAGCACAACACGTGAGGCTGCACGCACACCACACTGCAAATCGTGATCAAAACTGGATGTTTCTCTCTCCATCGCTTACATTCAGACAACAGAAAGACAAACAGGTGCTGTATTTAAAGCAACAATATGTAACTTTACATCTTTTCAAAGTTCATCTCATAGTACAACAAAAGGCAGAGTAGAGTCTCTCTCGTGTGCACGGATCGCCACGCTCTCACTGAAGAACGTATGTTTGATAGCGGGCCGCGATACTTTGGCGAGAAGCGGGTGCTGCTTTTCTGCAGTTAGCCCGTCTCTATAATGTTTGATAGAATGGGAAGACGGTGACAGATGAAGGTCAGAAGCAAAACCGCTCTCTATGATTTACAACATTGCAGTAGCACTTGGAGACCTTTGGTGGGCGCCAAAGCACATTCGAAAGCACAAATTCCTACATTATTGTTGCTTTAAAGCTCCTGTGGGGAATTTTCGATTAATGTTGATTTTGGTGACTCCCGTTGACCTAGCAATAATTCTTATCTCTTGATGGTGTAGTGCTTCACATGGGTAACTAGTTTTGGGTTTGTTTGTTTTTTGTTTTTTTTAACGTGCTTTTAATGGTCTTATTAATTATTATCTTTGTTGTGGCAGATTTAAAAAAGGTTCTGTGACTTACTTTACCTGACATCTACCCAGCAGTCACAGTTAGAGGCTTAAAAAAGAATGATAGAGTCACTTGTTTTTCTTTATCAATAATAAAATCAGTCAGTGAATAGAGACGTCTTTTAGTATAAGAAAAATGAAGATCTAGAGTTGGAAAAAAAAAACGCTTTTCGGATAAGAGTTGAAAAAGTGTTTTGGTAACTACACCAGAAGACAGATAGTGTCAGTGAGGAAAGTAACTTCCTTGTACATGCCAATATTTTTGGTTTATTGCCTGGATCATTTAGTTTGCTTGAGCGTATTGTGGAGTCTGTTTTCAGCACCATGGACAGCGGAGAGAGGAAGCGTTGAATTGGTTAAGACCTCAAAAAAAAAAGAACGCAGTGGATTTGTTTTTGGGAATCCTGTGTGGTAATGCATAGACATGCAAGGTCGATTTTTAAAACAGGGAAAATGTGCAGGTAAAGAAAAACTGAGCTCAAAGATGCATATGTCAGTCTATTTGTGTCTTTGGACAACAATTGATATGAGTTGGCGTAGGACAAATTGATAAAGATAGATTGATGGGCTAATGGGCTCGAGTTAATCTCGTAAAAAGATTTTTTTTTAAATCCTGATGATAAAAACAAACAAAAAAATAACTTCCCAAAAGATCCACACCTTTTTGACACACTGCAGGTCACTACAAACCCTTTGAAAAAGTTTTTTTACATCACTGTTTTCAGAATAACCTCCTCTTATTTAGTTTGCCTGTGCATGTTGTGAAGCATGATTTCAGCACCATGGACAGAGGTAGAGTTACCGTCAATTAAAGGACCCATAGTCTGCCCTTTATGGGGTTCATATATCTAATTTATGTGGCAACTTAAGTACGTTCACAATCGCTAATCAGAAAAAGTGTCTGTTTTCATGAACAGCCGCTCCATGCAGGATGTGTGGGTACAGAGCCATTCTCAGAGTAACTCCTTAGCAAACATTCAATTTGACAATACAACACACTTAAAGGCTACCTGTCCTTCAGGCCCAGGATCCACCTTGCCAACACTTTCACTTTAACTTTGAGTGTTTAGTTGAGTGGAGTGGAAAAAGCAGGGCACAGTAACTTCCGGATGCCTGTGCCAGGCAAGATTAATCAATCCCCAAGTAATTAAATGAATCCATGTCAAACTGTAATTCAAACTGGGTCTGCTGTCCAGCTATACAGCCAGCGCTACATAAGGCGGCCATTCTGCCAAAACGCTCCTCTTTCGAGCCAGTGATTGTTGTACGGCGCTTTAGCGAGGGAATGAGTCTGCTATGTACAGCACACCAAAGCACTCTCGGACAGCCGTGTTGCTCGAGCACAGCCAAGTCTCATCAAAGTGCCGGTTTGGCAGCCGCCCTGAGGGAAGCCAGCCAAGGCCAAGTAAGGTTCTAAACCTGACACAACTACACAAGCAGAGGAAGGTGTTAAAAGGCATGCCCGCCGGGAGCCCCTCATATCCGATGATGCTGCTTAACTCTTGTTTAACCATATGCTACATGGCCGAGGAGGGGGTCGTCTTTGGAGCAATGGAGCACGCCAACATAGTCAAAACTTAAGTGTCACAGAGCAGAAGACACATGTGAGATCGGGTGGCCGAGCAGGTGTGCATTTATACATCCTTCTCAACTGAACATAGTACTTCAGGGGACATTATTGTTTTTTTATTTCATCTCCAGCCCCCTGATATTGAACATCTCGTATTCAACCGTTTCCCTGGCAAAGACACAGTTTACAAAGTTTCCAAAAAAAGGATGAGCGGCCATACACACAAAAAGTCACACAACATGCATGACCCACACACAATAACATTATCTTTTCCACTCGTTACTTGAAACCATGAATACATCCAATTAGACAAAGCGTTGATATCATAGAAAACATTGTTTTGTACATCGAGTCCTGAGATATCGTCCCTTTACCGTTTGGTGAGGGGCGTGTGAATAAGCAACTGAGTATGACTTCAGTAGCAAGCTGTTCGGAAGTGTGCACGTGAAAACAGCGAAAGAGGAATTAGTAT
This sequence comes from Symphodus melops, assembly GCF_947650265.1. NCBI lineage: Eukaryota > Metazoa > Chordata > Actinopteri > Labriformes > Labridae > Symphodus > Symphodus melops. The sequence goes on along the minus strand of NC_136705.1, from coordinate 3,169,685 downwards.
TAAATTGAGTCTGTTTGACAACCAGTTAAAAATCACCCAGCAGTAGATTTTAGTATCTTAAATGTCTGTTTAAAGACCATGTTCCTTATCTGTCCTTTTACACATCCTCTCTGTGTTGGCACGCAGCCACCTCCTCCCACACGGTAACTTCTCACTTGCGAGATCTAAAAATTGTCCATGCTGTACTGCTTTGTCTTCGTGGCCAACCTCCAAAGTCAAGGCTGTTTCTCTACATGTAGTGCATGCTGGATGGTGCAGGAATATTAGAAGGTATGCAAAAAGAAAAACAGATGAAAAGATGGTTTTAGTTCAGTTGTAGCACGAAGCAGTTTCCAGTGAAATCACTGCAGCCGCTGCTACTCCTGATAAAACCCCGTGCCTCCTGTAGTAATGATGGACACATGGATTTGGTACAAAAAAAAGAAAAAGGGACTGAAGACACACAAACATACATTGAAACTGAACCCGTAAAGTAGGATTGTCTTGCAGGTTGCAGGCAGAATTATGTGGTCTGGAGAAGAAAAAAAAAAGAGAAAACACAGCACTCACCACTTTGTCCTCCTGCAGCCAAGTCAGCCATTTATGTAAAATAAAAAGAAAGACAGAGAGAATGTGAGAAAAAGATGATATCATGGTAATGACCCTACAGAGACTTCATAGAAAACAATGTTCTTCCATTTTTAAGTAAACATTTCCAACGAGTCCTTTTGCCTGACAAACAAAGTCTGTTATATGAAACTTGGATAAATAAGGCAACTTAAGATGAAGTTAAGATCCATCGTTATCTGGCCATATATTGATTCAGTGATCAACCTTTTTACTGTCCTCAACACGAGGTGGAAACTTTGATCTACGTCATCAAGTTAAATAAAAGAAAATGAATACATGTTGACATTTCTGAAGGAGTTAAGCGGTTACATCTTAGCTTTTACTGCTAATCATACTATTACCGTTATTACTGATATTGTGGCTTTAAATCGATCTTATTCATTGCTGTTGTTGTTGCTCTGTTTGTCTCCATCCTTCTCCTTCTTTCTCCCGTGTGTTTTTTTTTCTTCCCACTGTAACTTCGCTAAATGTTGCTAAGTGCTCATGATGGATTAGTGTGGGGTCTTTGTAGATTATATAACAAAGGAAAAGGTATTTCACCATCTCTTCTGTAAAGCCTCTTTAAGATAGCATTGATGAATTGGCTATACAAATAAAGATTGATTGATTGATTGATTGATTGGTAACATCTCATTCCACTCGTCTTATTGTAAACGTCAATCTTGGCAGACTCTGTGACTCTGCTATTTGGTGTCCAATGAAGTTGAAAGTTGAATATCAGGCTGGGTATCAAGAGTCTGTGTTAGCCTAGCTTAGCAAGAAACTAGCAAGAAACTAGAACCGAGTAGATAAAGTTTATTGAGAGTTGTCTCTCTTTGCAGGATTTGGCACGCCAGCAGCAAACAGTACATTTCCTAATGTTTGCACATTGTACCAATTTTACACAGAATGAAAATGAAATGCTAAAATGACAAGCAGACTTGGACATGGGTGGCAAACAGTGTTATGTTAGCATGCTAACACCTTCAGTGTTCCTTCAGTGTTCCTGAAAGCAGGGGTCGTCCAAAGTTCAACAACACCAATATCATCTGTAATGCTCACTTAAGAGCACGAACACGGGAAAGATGACGGCATAAAGAAGTCATCCCTATGATATAAGGATTTGCCACTGGTCGAGCACTGGGTGTCTGGCGACATGTCTGAAAATTACAGCAAAGGTTGTGCTTTGATTCAGTTTTCACAAAGTGGATGTTCGCGGGTAAAGGTATGCATTTCTCTGAATTTTTTTCTAATGTTGGAGCCATTAGCCAGTGAATGTTATTCTTCAATTCACTGACACAAATGGAAGAGTGTAAAGAGCAGCAGGAGAAGACTTTGATCACATTTGCAGATGTTTTGTGTCTTGCATGTCTTTGTAAGCTGCTACTGGATGCTTCCAATTTCCCTCGGGATCAAAATCTGTCATCAGTACCAATCATTGCAAGAATAATGTAAACTTGTCAAAAGAAAGCTCCATTAATATGTAACCCACACTGTGTTTTAAAAAGAAGTGAGAACATGTATTCAGATGATTGAAATTATTGAAATGAGAAAAACAACAAAAATGTCAAACAACATGCTCAGATTTCTTTTTTTTTACTTAACACTAACCCAATTGATTTTATGTATTTTAAGCATGTCAGATTTGTTATCTATATTCACACTCAGTGCATCCCCATTGAATGTATTTAAAAAGTTAACATCTGAAAAGAGACCGTTATATGAGTTAACAAATTCATGTGCCGCTGTTACTTTTTTCTACGCTGAGCTGAAACTGAAAGTTTTTCTCAACATCACAACGTATTCATATGTTCAAAATAAGACATGAAAGGTTGTTTTTTTTCTGTGTGTTTTTCACAGTAGCAAAATTCACCTTTCAAAGACCTTCTCTCATTGAATGCAGCTGCCGCCCACCCAACACAGCACCCAGGACCCCTTAGCTGAACTCTCCCCATGTTAGTCATTAGGGTGTGCTTCAGAGTGTGTGTGTTTGTGCGTGTGTGGGGTCATTAAATGTCACCCTGGTGATGCAAGGGCGGGGGAGAGAGTGGGAGAGGGGACGTCACTTATTTCAGTGGAAGACTTGCGATGCCAACACACACACACGCACACACACACACACACACACACACACACTTACACCCTGCTGTGTGTGTATAGGGCACCTCCGGACCCCTGGGATACGGAGACGGAGTAGGAGACCACCCCCCTTTGTCCACAGCTCAGTCTAATGCCCAATTAACCTTTACCAGCTCCTGCCTGGGTCACACACACAGGCAAACCCACACACAGGCACCAATCATATTCACATATACACACACAATGAAGACACACACTCACATCAACACACATTCAGAGCATACTATACATTTGCTTTTCAAACACGGCTCAACACCTCCACCTGAGCGCCAACACCTGAGGCCCTGCTGTACGTTGATTGGACGTCCACTAGAACAGCTGTATGTGCTTTAAAAGAGAGCGGACACAAGGCGAAATCTTTCCTTTAAGACCAATTCATAAAACACAGCAAGTTCAGACTCTGTGAAATAATGTGTTAAAATGAAGTATTTAAGCAGAATATTCAAGACGATCTCTCCAGTAAAGGCACATAAAGCCTAAAAATACACCCAAGTATTCATCTTTTACAGAAAGTTTAACTTTCCTCAAGGTGGCTTCAACTAAATCTTTCACATGACTACAATTCAAATCTCAAAAACAAAATGAAAATAAAAAGTGTCTGTCATTTTTCTTTGGCAATAACTCGCTCCAACTCGTGCTTATTTTAGCATGAGAAGAAATAGAAAGGTCTATGATAAATAAACTGCAACAAAGAGGAACATTTTCATTTCCTGCTAACAACAAAAGATCATAAAACGAGCCAGTAAAAATAAATAAAATGAATAATAAATAATTAATAATAATGAATAATTAATGTAAAGTAACAACATAATATAAGATGACTTATCAGAGGTGAAAGCATTACCCTAAAGCTCATTTTAACACATCTTTTTTATGATTCAACAGACATTATTTTGCATAGTTTATCAGTTTGTGACTGGTTTAATACTTGAAAGACTTTTTGTCAGTTTGTGACTCCATATTAACTTCAACACGTCAAAAGAGCACCAGTGGAAGTTTGAGGGGAAAACTTTAGGATGGATTACCGTATTTGATCGTAGAGAGACCCTCCCCCCACAGCGGGCACAGAACTTGGTCTTGCAGTACGAGCACAGGCTCCCACAGCCATCTGCAAACTTAGTCTTGTGGCAGATGCCGCAGGTTGGCGCGTCATCCCGGTGAACGGCCGAGCTCGCCGCCACCGAGGCCTGCCGGATCACCGTCTCCCTGTAGCTGGACAACTGCTGCTGGATACCTCTGTGAGAAAAAAGAGCAGGAGGGAAACATGAATATGAGATGATTGTATTCTCAGGTTAACAGAAGATAATTCTTTATTCATCCCCGGCGGGGAAACTCAAGAGGTGCAGCAGAAGAAAGACAAGAAGAAGAGCATCCATGCGAGTGCAAGCAAAATAAATATGAGAGACAGAAAGTATGGGAGATATGTTGACACTTACATAAACTTAATTATAATGTTTGTTTCCAAGATGTGACGGGGGTTTTTACCCTCAAGTATAGATGTGTTAGTGTCCATATGAAGCTGCACTTATGCACAACCATGACTCTAGCTTAGCTAAATGCTAATGTCTCCATATTGAAATGAAAACAATGACATGGTGAAGTTTTTGATATATTACAGGTAATAGTTAGCATGGTCCAAAGCTTAGTTAAAGGTGTTAGCATGCTAACATTTACCCTTATTATCAAAAGTCTCCGTTGTAGCTATGTCTCTAAAATGTCGGACGTGTGCCTATTTTATCAGTGCAGATTATAGGAACCTCAAAAATGGATCTTAATGTTAGTCAGACCAACTGTACCTGCATTAAAAGGTTGAGGGTTAAATCACATGAAAGTGACACACGCATTGGAAGACACAGTGGAAATCGACTGAATCAATGGAATTAGTGAAGAAACGTGCTAACAGACTACTTATTAATGGTATGACATCAGAGACAAAAAAAAAAAAAAGCAAGAAAGAAGGAAATGCAAGAATAGTCACTGACCAGAACTGAACAGGCTGCCTGCAACAAGTGGGACAAGAAACGTAGCCTCGGTAATAGTGCGTCTGCGCTAAACGGACTAAGCTAAACCAGCAGCCTAACGTTATTTATTTAAAGTAGCATGAAAACAGAGAATATTATTAGTGAAAGATTGATTTCTAAGCTCGTTAAAGGATTTTAAAAAATGACAACATTGAGCAGACATTACTACATAAAAAAGATGGTGAAATTGACAAATGTGATCAAACGCATCCAGATGCTAAATCGATGACTGAAGCTAAAATGCACTGCTATTCATCACTAAGACAAAATACATTGTCTCAATAACGTCAAAAACTCCTGATAAGCAAACATCAGGAGACCAAAAAAACAACCACATTTGGATAAAAAAATAAATAAATGAAGAGCTGCACTTTTTGATAGCTGAAAATCCAGAGGAAGCTAGCTTAATAAAATAGCAGGGTTCATCCTGTGGAAAGCTAATTTGTAACACTTCTCTCAATTTTAAATGCTAATCAAAGACAAGCAAGTTACAACCAGTTACTTTAGGCTCATGATGGTGCCATAGGTAAAGGATAAATGGACTTGGGTTTGAATAACACTTTGCTACTTTTCTGACTGCTCAAAGCCCTTTTACACCGCAGGTCACACCGACAGAAGCTGTAGTGTAAAGTGACAGAATGAAAAGACGACCAGGATCAGACATGTTATCAGTAGTCGAGTTCAGTTTTGATCAAAGGAGTGGACACACAAAATGATGATTCAACTGCACAAATTAAAGAGTGAAGAAATAACAAATAATAATGAAATTGAACTACAGTTTTTCATTGCATGAATAAATAAATACATCAACAAATCAAAGCCGAAGTGAAGGGAAACCAGAGGATGAAGGAGACAATCGTTGCATTAAGTCCAGTCGATATCACCACTCTCTCTGAATTGTTTGTGTGTTGGTGCAGTAGACTTTTTGGTGTGTGTGTGCTTGTGTTTCAGGCCGCCTTGCCGACTCAAGAAACTCCTCAGATCGATGTGGGAAAGAAAGGAGAAGAGTATTGGTTTTATCTAAGGCGTTACAGTATGTTGATTAATTGGATTTCACACTATGGAGATTGAGGAGGGAGCAAATAGAGGGGAAACAGACCAGAAAGGAGCTGACGGGCTGAGAGGACACACTGGGTATTCTTATTTGATTTAGTCATGCTGCTTTTTCCTGATTCTCACTTGAGCAGGCAGGTGTCTAAAAAAAAAAAAAAGTATAATAATTTAAACAAGGCACTTAATAAGATTGTCTTACATATTCTGTCTATGCATCCTTTCATAAGCATTAAAAAAACTGGCAGCATAAGAAATGCAAGTAAAAACAGTGATGGATGATAAATACCAGCGTTAAGGAACTATGACTAGGATAAAAGGAAGCAGGAGAGAACAGTACGGAGCTAGGAAACAAAATGGAGAGGAGATAGAGAAGAAGAAATAAAGTGAGGAGAGGAAGAGTGAAGAGACTCGGGTATAGACTCCAAGTAATTCCATAATCGTGCTTGAATAACCACGAAGGGGAGACCCCTTGTGTCCACACTTCAAGCTACAATTTAGAGGAATTTGGTTTGGTGCTCTCTGGTGCCCACTGAAAGGCAGAAAATAAAGTCCATCTAGTGATTAATGTCCAATTCAGACACATCAATCTAAGTTAGATACAAAAATAGAAAGAGTAATATAAACTACTCAAGAACTGCAAGAAAAAGAAGCTACCTTATGTGTTTCAATATTTCATTAGCAACATTTCAATAAAGAGGCTGTCTAAAAGTCCAGATATGCATCTAGCAAAATATCTAAAACACTTTATGCACAGTTTTTTCACAATGTAAGGAAAAGCTAGCTGAGCTAGCTGAGACTTGTTGGACTACAAGTTGTAAACCCAGCTCTGATGTCCTTGCAGTAAATCACAGCTCCGTCATTTAACCATCAGTCAAACGGAGTAGAGCATTTGAAGCATGCTGTATCATTTTCTCTGACTGCAGGACCAGTTTACTTACAGACTAGGGGTCAGTGATTCAGCCTCCTCCCCCATCAGCTCAGCCTTTAAAAAACTACAAATCCCAGCAGTTGAGGCCAGAAAAAAAAAAGACCTACATCCAGTCGTTTAGTCCACATTGCTCTTGGTGTTCATCGGTTCAAACTAAATAAGAACCCTTCAGAGACCCTAAGGACCCAGTGAGGAAATGTTAACACCTGCCCACACACACACACACACACACACTGCTGATGAAGTTAAGTGCACAAGCACACACTTCCTGGGATAGCCAAAGGTCAGGGTGAGGTCACCTGCTGCTGCAGCTCGGCAGGATTTGCTTCCTGATCCACCACTCACACTGTGACTGTCCCAACTGCTGGTTCTGTTAAGATAGACTAATATACAGACCGTACGCTCGTTATATCGAGCCAGTGGGACTGATCTGCAGGTTTCTTTATTGAACCATTAACCTGTCCTACAGGCTTGTTCAAGAAGAATTAAGCTGAACTAAAACCTCCACAGTTGAAAGTTGAAGTTGTTATCGTAGCATCTTTTTTAAACCAGAAACAAATGTTACATATGTCTCTTAAAAACCTCCAGACCCAGGATGGCGCTTGGAGCCCTAGTGGCGAGTGCATGCGCCCCACATACAGAGGGTGAGGTCCTCTGAGGCGGGCGGCCCAGGTTTAGGTCCGACCTGTGGCTCCTTTCCTACATGCCATTCCCCACTCTCTCTACTCCAGTAGAGACAGTCATTTTACCTCACAGGACTCTGGTGCTGCTGGTCAACTGCTGCGTCTTTGTGTGGTTATTGTGTTAAATGTGTTTTTAAAAAGGTAGCGTAGTGTCATGGATCCATCTAGAACCGGCAGGGTTGATTGGGTTTCAGATATGCAAACACCTTTTTGACATTTTGGGGTTAAAAATGATTTCTAAGCTCTCGAGATAAAATAATTTGAAGACCGAAACAATGGTCTCCTACCGCTGACCCACAGGACCCACAGGTGTTGCTGGGACCGCTGTCTCAATCGGTTTGGCTTGTTGTGTTATTGTGATACTTTAGTTGGTTTGGATCCAAAATATTTTTTTTCAAACGAAAGATTTGCCTGGCAAAGAAAAACCGAAGTAATGATTAAAGCAGGAACAGAAAATCAACTCCCACATCCTGTAAGATCATTTTACTTGTTTTGTCTTTGGAGTCTGGTTGTTTAAAAAATGAGAAAACAATCTCCCACATCGTCTCGTTTCAATGTGGCATCTTTCTTCTTAATTCACTTTTTTCTGAAGCTTTGAGATTCAACGTGAAGATGAAGGGTTCTGTTTTGCTTCTTATTAAGATTATTTGTGTTGACTTGTTATTTTAAAGGCACTACTGTTGATGATAGGTGGCCTTCATCCAAAATAGCTTTTATTGGTATTAGGTTGAATAAATCCTTATTGGCTTGGATGTAACTACACTTAATACAAGAAGCATCCCTCACTACATCCTATTACTCTCCTGTCTTTATCGTCGTTCTGTCATTGGGTTCATCAGGTTTGACGATTATTTTAAAAACCTTTACGTTCCAGTTCTGACGCCCCTTCTTCTCTTGCCAGCTTCCTTTTTGCTGAATGTTTGTACTTTCCTGACCTCATAGCACATTATTCACTTTAGGTCCACTTGTGTTCCTGTTTGGTCTACTCGCTCATCATGATTAAAAAAGAGGCGTGTGAACAGTTACATGTGAGAGCAGGTTAGGGCAATTAATCACTATTAACTGTAATTAAAGCAGGCAATTAGTGCATACATATTTCTTTACTGCAATTAAGAGAGCGTTATTTTGTCCCTTCGGGCTCACCGTAGAGCGTCTCCCTGTAGTCTCAGGGATGTAAAAGAAGGACTCGGCTGCGTATGTCTCATGTCACTTTAACAAACTCTCAGACAGCTCAGCTGACGAGTCCACAGTCATGTCCACCTGATGACATCACACACTGACCTTTGTGACCGTCCACCTGATGACATCACACACTGACCTTTGTGACCGTCCACCTGATGACATCACACGTTGACCTTTGTGACCGTTCCTGTTTGAAGTTAATGTCTCAGCTTAAGAAAGGAAGTGAAGAGATTAGAGAATCCTTCCTGCATGTTTTCCCACATTGCTCTTTTGTGCAGCGTTTAAGAAAACGCTTAAGATAATGACTGACTGATTGAGGTGTGGTCTTAGTGGCTCTGCTTTATCTTACGTTATGTGTTGACCTCTTTTCCTGTTCCTCTTTATCTGTCTCCTCTCTTCTTTCCCCTTCCGTTGGCAGACGACAGTGTGCCGTGGATCGTTAATTGACGGACGGTTGCCGTTAGTCATGAGTTAATTTTTCACCCATGCCATCTCCCCTTCACAAGATGAGCTATGCATAGAAGCATGTTTCAACTAAAACCTTAAGTATTTTATAAACTTTAAAAAAACATGTTTTTAGAGTTAAAGCACAGAGACTGTCACTGAAATTAGAAAACACTAAGATTTTGCATCCAGCCCACCATCTGTCGGCCCATTATGTTTTGGATCACATCCCAAAATGCTGTTTCTCTTACAGGATGTGTGATGTTGTTATCACTTAACAACAAGCTAAACTAAGAACCAGATCCGACCTCGTCAGTCAACAGAAGCCAGGTAGTTTACGGACAATCCAACACAAATGGGGGTGCGTTTGCTTTGAGTCTGTGTGAGCGTGTGTGTGCGTGTGTGTGCGTGTGTTTTGTAACAAACAAAGTAGGACGTTGTGTCGAAGCAAACAACAAGGAGCAGGAAATATATCAAGTACGTCTCTGCAAGTCAGCCAACCACAACAAACCATCAGATTCTCTGTTGACGGTGAGAAAAAGAAAAAGCCTTTATCACATCAAATATCAGCGCCAGGATATGTATGAGGGGGGGATTGTTATGAGAACAAGACAGGGCGGAGAAAAGAGGCCGTTCGACAGGGAGAGAGAGAGAGAGATCAGAAGGAAATGTACAGTATGGAGGACAAACAGAAAGCGAGCTCATTAAGAAAAAGCAGGAAGATATCCATATTCAAATGCAGTAAGACACAAGGTTAAAGCAAAGTGAGAATAAAAGCGTCTCCTTCTTGTGCACAGAAACTTCACTCTTGGAAGACATAAAAACAAACCAGCGTGTGTCTATGTGGGGGCATACTTACATATTTTAAACAAACGGCCCATGATTCACTGCAGAAAACATCATTAACATAAAGTGTCTCATCATGAAGCTGTGCGGCACTAACAAGCTCTGCGCTCGGACTCCGCATGCGGAAAGAAGCCGAAGCATTGTCTGCGAGAATGTCCCGATTAAATTGGATTACATAAAAGAAATGCAAACTAGTAAAAATCCCAAATACAGACAACAGCTCCAGAGCTTCACTGTGAATGAGGGCATCTTGGAAATCTACCATCTTTCAACAACAATGCGTCTGTTGTTTGTTTGTTTGTTTGTGGTTTTTTTGGAATAAGAAACTCTGAAGCGTAAATGAGATTTTTCTAAGATAACATTTTAGTTTGTCTGTGCATTCAAACTTTTAGAAGCACAGCCCCATCTGTCACTGTGAATAAGAACGTTCAGGAGATAACCCTCATTTCAGCCCTGTCCAGCCTCAGCCTCTGAAACCAGAGGTGCACTGCAGTCTCCATTACAATATTCAGTAGTATGCTGCAATTTTCATCCTAGGATGGTGAAGGGATGATCCTTCCTATTCTGCCTCTAATTGGCTAAATACACACTAACTCAATATGCAAGAGTAGTCTTAGGCCCTGTGTCCTGTGAGTCTTTTTTCGATGGTTTTTAAACGAGTAGAGAGAGTTCGCAGCAGAAAGCGGCCGTCTGGAGAAATAAAGAAGCGCCCAGCTTTTCTTTTTTTTTTTTTTGTCCTCGAGCGCTCAAGTTGAAAATCTTTCATCTTTTCAGAAAGGCGCTGTTGACGACATCGCCTGATCGCCCACTTTTTTATTTTATTTTATGGTGCTTCACGAGCCGTCTCAAAGCTTCTCAAGTTAGAGGCACAAAACATACATTGAACATACGTGACGTGTGCATACTCACACACAGAAAGAGAAGAATTCATGTCCATGTGATCCCTAGAACAACACGCAAACTGAGTTCAGGTGCAGCCGAGTGTTCTAGACAGCTTAAAATTTCACGAGAGGAAAATTCTTGGAAGTAGATATTAATCACTGAAACCTCAACGTTGTGGAAACGGATCCAAAGAAAAGACCATTAGGGGTGAACTCTGTAGTGTGGCCCTTTGGTTCCTATCAGACACGTACTGTTCATCTTTTAAAATGAGCCATGAGTGTATCTATTTATACCAAAGGGCTAAATCCTTTCTCGGAAACATCTGTGAGCCTTTGTCGCTTTTTAGTAATGACGAAAATAGAAGGAAGTAGTGCATTCTTTGGTGACTATTTTCAGGTGCATACACTCTATTAGTGGGTAAATTTAGCTTCAGCATGAGTCAAAAATAAAAACACTGCAGTGTGCAGCTTTTGTTCACGGAAATCAAAGAACATGTCATCGAATGTGAAGGCTCATAGCGTTTTTTTATGAGCGTTTTTGGACAAGAATGGAGCTCTATATGGCATGAAGGAACGAGATGAAACGTTGGCCGTATAGGTGACTCAAAGAAGAGGAGTGAAAAGGGTGAGGACGGGTGGAGGAGAGAGGAGCAGAAGGGGAGGAGGATGTGGACAAACTTTACAGCACTGTGACAGACACTACAATGAACCATCAGTCAAAGCTGGACAACGACCTTTACCTGTCAAGGGTAAATGAGGACACACACACACACACACACACGCACACACACATATATATTACATGACATTTTAATAGAGGAGAAAACTTCAGTATACTTTAAAAACATTAAAAAACAAGAATTTAGTCAAATTAATATGATAGACCAATTGAATGCAATGTCAGGCCTCGTGTTTCGGTTCATAAATTCTTCTCTCTGATGATCGCAGCTTGATGGAGGTTGGGAAAAGGGTTCTGAAATAGGTCAGTGACCTTTTCATGGGCGCACCCAAACACTCTTGTTTGTGAGTTGGGTAAGCCCTTTATTCAATCTGGCATGCAATCACATTCTGCCCCTCACTAAAGATTGAGCACAAGCCATCAACTACTGATCTTCTGACTCCATGATATCAGTTTAATGATTTCATTAGATGTTGTTTTTTTTATAGTGCACCAGAAAACGGTTTAAGTCCCAGGGGTGGGAAAGAAGGAATTCACTGTCGTTTATTTTGCCCTCGTCTCACTTCAACCATCCAGCTGCCGTAAATACCAGTCGGGGTCAGATTAATCTACCATGAGACCCGAGGGCACGATAAGCTCTCGTCCCCGCAATGTGGTCAAGTTCCCATCAGGTCAGCGGGCCTACTCTACAATCTGTTCCATGTTTGCAGTGTGACAGTTAGCAATGTGCAACCAGAGCAATCAGAAGTTGACAACGTCATCGAAACGTGAAAATGATTCGATTTCCTTCCCATTTCAGTTGATATCTTCATTTTATCACCAAATTAAACGTGAGTCGATCACATTTCCAGAACTTAAAGCCAAGGTCCCCACAGAACCAGGAGTGACACACAAGTGCACAGCTGGAGATCGTCCCTGGACTTCAACAAATGACTCACTGCTAACTTACAAAGTGAAAAGAAACCCCCATCTGATCTCCCTGTAATACATTGTGCTCCATTGTTACTCCCTGGAATAATGTAGCATGGTGCTTTTTAATGAAAGTGTCTGTGTTTACACCATGTAGTAGTTGTAGAAGCAGCTTTAGATCTTCATCCTCCATCATGTTTTATTTGCTGAGGTCAAATTTTCAAAACGATTAAAAAAGTAATCTGTCTCACTAAAATGTAACCAAAGACGCCTGAGAAAAACGTGAAGAAGCTGCTTTTTAACATCCATGGATCCATTGTTCATCTTAATCATTTGTTTTATAGTGTTTTATATTAGTGGTTATTTTGTTCTGTTGTCAGTTCAGGTGAAAAATAGACATTTGACACACACACACACACACTCACACTCACAGGGACTCTAATACCTCATATATTTAGATTTGAGTGTCATTGTTACCGAACATCGATGATTAATCATTAATTAGGTCAATTGTGTTTTTTTCACTTTGGTGATATTTTTAATTAGGGCCCGACCGGTCTGAGATTTTTGGGTCTGAGAGTGATGATGCTGTTTGACTGGTGAACGAATCGAGTAATATCGGCGTGTATCTGCGATAAAAGCAGCCGATACAGAGAGTTAGTGGATATGCTTATATTGGCCGATATTATCGGCTGGTCGATGAATAGGTCGGGCTCTTATTTCAGAAGTATATGGGTAGAGGCTTCAAATCACCTCTTTGAGATTTCTGCCTCTTCCTGCACTTTATATTCTCTACTTTTGTTTATTTTTGTGAATATTTGTCATTGTGCAAATGACATGTGAAAGGTCAAGGATTTTATAAAGTTTAAAGCAGAGAAGGAACAGATTGTCGATGCTTTTCTCTTTGCTTGAGTTCCATTCTCGACAATAAGAGAAATCTCCGGCACCACCTGTCTCCTCCTTTAATCACCTTTCATGAATTGGCGTCTCAGTTGTTGGAGCTCCTCTCGGCTGCAGACCTACTTTGCAGCAGTATCCTTGTTAAATGTGGCCATGTGCACACTTTAAACCAACCCATATTCAACAAATATTCGGTTTTAATGAAGACTTTCTCATGTTGGAGCCAAAAATCATCAATTATGTGTCCACTCATGATCTCCCAGTTATTTCCGTAGGCAAAAAGCATCCATTCAGCTCCCACAGTTGCTTCCCAAAATGGTTTTGGACCACTTTCTCTCAGAGAGCTGGGGTCCTTGATCAAAGACCAAAGTTTCAGTGAAACAACTCCCGAAAAGTTCGAGACCACCTGCTTGACATCCTGTAGATGTGTCCTAAAATAAAGCAGTGTCATTACTGCTGCTCAGCCAAAAAGTTGGCACAGCCTCCTTCTCTCCTGGGCTTTCATAAAGCAGTGTGGCATCAGGCTGGGATGGGGAGCCAGCTTCGACTCTCTTTCCTGTAGTGACTCAGGCCTCTATGGCTCAGTATGAGTCACTGCTCCAGTTCCTGGATCGATATTCAAAAAGCAGGCAGACATGAATCAAATAACAATGAGTCAGTGTCAGAGAAAATCACCTCGTAGCCATTTGGAAATTAGCTCTCCACCTCTCTCTCCGTCACATTCTCATTTGCTTCCCGACACTTAATTTTAAAGTAACTTTGCTCCCTCGGAGCTGCAGTGAGATGTTTAAGTGAAGACCTTCAAAAGTTTCATCCTTTCAAACTCTTCCTCCAAACCTCTCTGCATCCTCTTTAGCATCCCACAACTTTCTCCCTCACTCCCTGTTTTTAATCCGCTCCCCTGCACACACGCGCACACACACACACACACACACACACACACACACACACACACACCGACACACACTCTTACTGTAGAGGAGTCATCTACAAGATTGATTGGAACTCATTCTGTTTCCTATAATAGACGAGTATTAAAAAGTTTCCTCCCTCGCACGCTATTTGTGAAATTGAATGGAAGGTAAAATGCATGCCAGAATTAGAAATGGGCTTCCGGTTTGTGCGAGAGTGTGTGTGTGTGTGTGTGTGTGTGTGTGTGTGTGTGTGTGTGTGTGTGTGTGTGTGTGTGTGTGCTTATAGAAAAGCTATTTGTTTGCATGCAAAGGAGATCCACCTACACTCACTTTAACACCCTTTTATTTGCAGAAAGGAGTGTACAACCTTTTAAGGCTGATGGGAATCGAGGGATTATAAAACGGCTCACATACGTTGTGCTCGGCTGCATCGAACAGACACGAAGTGCATGGATGTAAATTTGTGTGTTCCTGTAATTGTGCACACATAAAGACCCTTGAGATGTGTCTCATAAGATGGCATCTTGGTGTCATATTAATCAAAATGTGATCTGTGAACGGTGGGATCACATCTGTGAGTTCAGCAGAAGTTTGACTCGGCGTACGTGAAAAAAATTAGCTTAGCCCCGACGCCGCCGCCTCTTCTTATTCGTCCTCATCCCTCTGTATGGACAGTACGGAGTTAAAACTGAATGTGAGGATGAGGAAGGGAAGTGAAGGGGAAAGGTGGAGCTCATCTAAGTCTGTGTACATCATGAATGTACAGAATGAACTGGATGCACCATCAGATCCCGGACCCCTTCATTTCTGCAGTCAGTGTTTTTATAAAAAGATGAATGACGCGTCTCCACCTCCTCCCGCCAAAACACCCACTGCCCTGACATCCAATGCTAGTGATGTCATTTCTGGAGCCAGGGTCTGTGCAGGAGGGATCATTAGGTGGAGCAGACACTCATGGTAAAGTAAAGTTCAGGGGCCTAAAAACTGAGGTACGAGTACCACTGATTCCCCCCCCGTAGTACGCTGGGAGTGTCTCACATGGGACTCTCAGATTTTTAAATCTTTTTAAATATAGATACACAAATCAAATGGTTGAAAAGGGAGGAAGCAGATATGGATGTTTACTATTTTTTGCATTTGCATTTGTGGCTCCAAACGGGAAATATTGGAAAGAAAAGTGCGGCAGAGACATCGAGCAGTGAATCCAGGCGAGGAAGAGGCGACGTTGTTGACCCTTCAGAACCCACAAAGAAACGTCACTAAACGAAAATGTGACCCGTCGACTTGAACGAATTATTCCAAATACTCTCCTCGTGGTTATCTGCTGTTTCTCTTTCCTACAAACGTTTGGTTTCCTGATGGTCGTCCACACCATGATTATGCCGTCTCTGTGCTTAATTCTCCTTTAGTGCATGTATGTGCTGTGTGTTAGCCTGGCTGATCACCATATGGCAGCAGGGACATGGAGAATCTCTCGCTCTCTACTTTTCTCTTTCTGTGCCAGGCTCTGTTGTTCCTCCTCCGTCCCTTCCCCTCCCTCACTTCCGTCAGAGAGCTCTCCATGCTGAGCTGCTCGGCTGTACTCTCACCTCCCCCACTCCCTCCCTCCATCCCTCCCTCCGTCCTTTTCTTATATCACACTCTCCTCTACTTTCTTTTTTCTCTGTACTCATATCCCACTCTTTTTATTTACTTCCATTTTTCAGCGCATTTGCAACGGTGTGTCATATTTATCCAATCTGCCGTCAGCGTTCAACAAAGTTTGGGTCATTAATTCTTCAGGATCTGATTCTGGTTTTTGGGGAATCCCAACAGAGAAGAAGGTGATGATTCATGCCTAAACAGACAGTTGTGATTTAACACGCAGCAGTGTGAGTCTGTGTGATGTTTCGTATCTCTCCGAACCACCTCGCTCCTTCTGCACACTCCTCTACTCTTCTCACCTCCCCCCTTCCTCCCCTCTCTCTCTCTGAGTGTACTCCTCTGACTGCTTCTCCAACCACGTCTCTCTCTCTCTCTCTCTGTTTCTCTCTCAGGCCGACCGGCTTCTTCGGAAATCACTCTCCTCTTTCTACCCAGGACAGTGATCATCTGCAAACGATTTACTGGGATTTCTCTAACTTTCTCTCTCTCCCTCTCCACTCGCAGCCAAATGCACTTTAAAAACCAGAAACTACTGAGAAAAGAATCATGCTAACGATAAAGCCAAAAAAATAGCATTTTCATATTAATATGTGAAAGTGTTTCTGCTTGACTTCTGCTCCGTGCCCTGACATGCCATGCCATTTGAATGAGGTCCAAAATTCATTTAAAAATGTTGTTAATCAGAGCTAGAGGCTGATATATGATTACATGCTGTTATGTCCCTTTCTTCACACCGTAGTTTAGCAGCCACAGCGTCCTCCTACAGCAGCAGCGGTACAGATTAACAACCCCACTGCACCCCACTCTTCACCTTAACTCTCAGACCCTTCTAATATGCACCAATGTATTTATTTTTTGGGGGCTTTTTTGCCTTTATTGTGAGAGACTGCACTACATGCCCCAGTATGCACCAATTATGACATGATAAGTTTTAAAACAGTGAGACTAGTTACGTTGGTTGGGAGTCTACAGTCACAACAAATGAAATGGTGATTTCTGCAGAGATAAATGTGTTTTTCAGCTGTTAGATTCTTTTTTTTAAAACAGAATTTACTGTGTGCTTTTCAATGCAACCAGACTCCATTGACCAAACCTGTGATTCTCCTTTGAACAGAAAGACAACAACAATATTGGTGAACTGCACACAAACAAAGATTGGAGCACAGCATCAGTTTACCTGTACAACTCTTGTTTTCTTTTTTGTCAATGGAGTCTACAGCGGCTTCGAAAAGATGGATGTCACCTAATGACAATCTGAGCCGATCAGGGGTAAAAATACGCACTGGTTAGGAATACTTGTTGAAGGATAATAGAAGCCATTACAGACAATTTCAGGCCAGATTTACTCAGCGTGTTGCAGTCATTGCAGCCTGTCTCATGGCTCCAACCTGAGGCAATCTGCTGAAGCCAAAAACTTCAAGCTTCATTTTAGTCATTCAGACTCCAAAATGTGGTAAAAAAACAAAAAAAGGCCCCTTTATCAATAATTAAAGATAACTTAAAGATGTGAAGAAGATTGAAGAAGAGACTTAGAAGAAAGAAAGAAAAAGATCAAAGATAAAGATAAAGACAAAAAAAAGGGAAAGATGGAGAGTGTGGGATGGAAGGAATGATAAGAGAGAGAGATAAAGAGAGAAAGAGGAGGGACAGATGGAGAGAGCACCAGAGCCAACAGCAGAGCTAAGTGGGTAGTGTGCTCCCCAGACAGCGCTCCATATGGCCTGGCAACGCCATACACAGCCAGGCAGCACAAACACACATACACACAGCATGTGTAAAGCCATATAATCCTCCACACAAACAATCTCATTTACACACATACTGTAAAAAACAGCCACCCCCAATCATCAAAAATGGAAAACATAACCCCTTTATAAATATTGATACGACCCCTTTATTTGCTGCCAGTTTGCATCTTTTAAGACCTGATCGTAAAAATCATTCGTAGGTGATGTTATCTGGCAAGTTCGTTTTTAGTTAAAACAACAAGCCAACTGTTGGATTGAGATTTCTTTGTTATCTGCCAAGATCATTTTTGGGGCCAGGTTCATAGTACATTTTTAGAGAGAAATCTGGAAAGTGGCAATGTGCAATTAGGGAATCGATTAGCCAGAAACTAAGGGTGCTTTAAATCTATAACACCATGGGTCCTTGACTTGACTTGATACGTCTCATTTTCTGATGCAATTTGCTTATTCTCATTTCTGACAGTTTACATACATTTTGATATATTTATATTCCTGAACGGTTATGTACTTTTTTTTTTTTTTGCACAGGCTTAAAATATACAGGTTTTATTTTGATTTATGTAAAAATTTCTTTAAATCTTAATTCGGGTCAATAAATACATACAGGTGGGAGGAGAGCAGAACGTTGTTTTTGGTTGTCACAAACCATGTTTTTGGAAGCTGGATGCTGGATGTTTTGAATTTCCCTCAGGATTAAATCAAGTATCTGTCTTTCCATCCAGCCATCTGAATGGTTTCCTACATAAGAGGATCCAGGAATATTCACGGCTGCTTAAGTACATTTGCTGACTTTCTGTTTTGACTCCACATAACGCCATCTCGCCTGACATCTTATGATAAAACTACAGCTTCTTGTGCTTTTGTTTTAATATTTCTGTGCAGCTGCTTGTTGGAGATGTTGTCTCTTAATTGTGGATGATCAATGTGATACCCATCCTGATCAGTGAGCCTCCACACATGCTGATCACCTGACGAGATCCTGGTTTATTGAGTCAAACGTTAACAAGTGCATCATTTTATTTGAGCATTTTTAACAAAATGCTGGGGTGTTGAAGTGTGTGTGTGTGTGTGTGTGTGTGTGTGTGTGTGTGTGTGTGTGTGTGTGTGTGTGTGTGTGTGTGTGTGTGTGTGTGTGTGTGTGTGTGTGTGTGTGTGTGTGTGTGTGTGTGTGTGTAGATGAGAGATTGGAAGGGAAGTGGGATGAGGGGATTTAAGTTGTTTGTAACACACACTGAATTAAGTTAGTGAGATAAACTGGAGATTTAACACTGAATAAATACACAAACAAAACGTCCACACTGATTTGTGTATCTTTGGTAGTTTATTTGCCAAAATGGCTTCTGTTTTCTGGGAACGCTGCAACACTGCTACAGTAACGTCAGACACGTAAGAATGAGTCGAGGCAGAACGTAAACTCCTTCTTTGGAGATCCCTTGATACAGTTAGCAGGCGCTGTTTTAATTAATTAATTGAATTGTTCATCTGTGTTTTTACAGTGCTGATCTACGTCACTATTACCAACTCAACATGATGCACTATTTTTTATTTAGTCTTTAAATATCCATTTTATAGCATCATTCCAGAGTACAGCTGTGGAAAGACAGAGATGTGGGGAGAGAGAGAGAGAGAGAGAGAGATGAGGTG
This sequence comes from Symphodus melops, assembly GCF_947650265.1. Lineage (NCBI taxonomy): Eukaryota > Metazoa > Chordata > Actinopteri > Labriformes > Labridae > Symphodus > Symphodus melops. Next base: position 3,150,482 of record NC_136705.1, on the reverse strand, counting down.
CACCACCAGGAGTCGAACCGGCATCCCAATGTGCGTTATTTCAAATGAAAGATTTGGATGGACAGATTCAGAATTTCCATCAAAAGGAGGGAAAGATCAGAAAGTGTAAATCAAGGAAAACGGGAGGTTCAGTTGCGGAAAGGGTTAAAAGGGCGAGCTGAGACAACGGTAACCAGTTAGCTTGTTTGAAATTCCAGCATTATTCCATTTTAAAAAGAAAAAGTGTTCGTCTTGAAGGCAGAATGACTCTTAACCTTCATGAATGTTTTGGGGTTATTTTATAAGAAATACACTCATTCAGAAATGAGCCAAGGCTGCTTTTCCTGCCTTTAATTACTAACTACACCTTGACAGAAAACACTGAAGTCAGACAAATCACGCATACTAACCCATAAACGGTAACCTTTAACCCTGGTGCAAATTAGAGACCTCCGTGACCATCAAACAATGTCTTTGTTACTCCTTCGTTTGACGATGGAAAAATCCAGTTACAATCAAACAAAAAGCTCCCTTTACATTTTTTAAATGTAAAAACTCCGTCAAACACACACACACACACACAAACACACACACACACACACATGTATCTGAGTGTGTGTCCCTGTTGGAGCCCAGAGTCATGGGACGACCTTGAATAACAGCCAATCCTTAAAGGAAGTGAGGAAGTGACTCCTCGCCAATCCCAGGGGTTAATGAGGTTACTACGGCTCTGCTGGGCCATCGCCATGGTACCCTGCTGTCAGGGGACACTGGGCCAATCACATTTAGTGTTGTGGACGTAAACATCCTTACATTGCAGTACATCTTCATCAGCCATACAGAAGCCTGCAGATGTCTGCAGGTGATTGGAGGGAACAGTTGGATCCGACCTGACCAGTGAGTCACAGTGATGCAAAAGGCAAAAACATGAAAATATATTCATCAATTTCATTCACAAGTTAGATTCAAGGATCAAGTTATTTGTAACTTATACTCATAAGGGGTGTATTTCTAAATTTTCACTACTAAGTTTGTACTGTAAGCTGTGTGTGAACCACAGACAAAGACGAGAGCACGATTTGTCCGTGTTTATAAAACACATTCTCTGAATATTCCAAATGCTGCTTCGACTGGGTCACTGCATTACCTAGCGGCACAAACAGTTTGGTAAATTTTCACTGCAGGTTTCTCCAAGAACTGAGTCTGCAGTATCTTTCCTTTCTGCCCACTTTGGATGAGACTTTAACAAAAATGGACTTGCGCTTGTGTAGCGCTTTTCCACCGCAGGTCACACCTACACATTCACACACTGGTGGCAAGTAGCTAATCCATTCACTCACATGCATAGCGATTGGGGGTTAAGTATTTTGCCTAAAGACACATCGGACATGTTGCGACAGGACTTTGGAATCGAACCCACAACCTTCCAGTTGAGAGACGACCGACTCCGCCCAACTGAGCACTAAGTACAGCGCTATGAACACAAAATGAACAGATTCATTTTGTGATTTTATACAGGTGAGGAAAAAGCTACCTCATGATGCAGGTCTGTATTCATGCTTTTACAGCTCCAACTTTTCAAATACGTCTTTTTGAAGCAGCCGTCAGAAGTCATGTAGCTTTTGCTACTAAGCTTCATAAAAACCAACAATGTCATTTCGCAGATGATGCCGGTTGGTGTGATCAGAGAAGCCCATTGCAAATAAGACACAAGAATGTCAGGACATAAAAAAGAGAAACTTTACGTTGGTTTTAATGCATCCTTAAAATACATTTTGCTCCCACAACATAATAATACCATCACTGTCTTTAAAGCAATAATTCAAGGTTTAGTGTCTGTGGTGTTTCATGGAGTCAGTTTTAAAGAATGAAACGTAAAACTTCAAGAGGTGGACCTTAACAAGAACACACCACTTAAACTAAGGATCATGTGGACTTCCAACAGGAATACAACATTAATTTATAATCCACTCAGTGACAAAGGGTCATCATCACACACACTGTGACACAGAGATGTTATCATTTGAAGGCCTTGCATATTGTGATTAACTTCAGCTCAAGCACTTGATGTTCCTTTACAGACTGAGAAACTTCAACAACTTCCGGGCTTATTAAAAGTTTATAAAAGCCCGAGAGACAAACTCAAAAGTACATAGTGGTCGAGTTTAAAACGAGCCATTTTCTCTCGCTGCGTTCTCAGATTGGCGGCGGCTCAGTCAACAGCTCACAGGAAGTCCATTCTGTCTGTACTGAGCCGATCAACCTGACAAACGTTTGGCAGGAGCGCACCATCAGCAGCCAGGTTTTCTCTGCCCACCACCATGTTTCCTACAGACGTTACAATCATCTGTGAATAAACATTATGGCTTCGGAAATACACAATGAACAGCTGATGTCTGTCATCAAGGGTTTCCTTGAGCTGTGCGTGTTTTATTGACAGTACAGGAATGTCCATTGTTCTACAAATATAGATTATTTAAAGTCTGGGGATTTTGATTTCGGTTCAACTTTTACAAAAAGCAGCAGTCAGACTTTTAACTCCAGGACAAATGTTGTTGAATTATCTGGATGCTAGGCTACCCAATCATGGCTCTACATATCAAACCACACATTTGCCTTAAGGATATACACATTTACATGATTTGCGTGTCTTACATTAAAATCACTTAGGCGAGGTTTATCAGCACCAGATCAACAAGACGGGGGGAATAATGTTGGAATACTGATTGAAATGTCTGCGGAATAATCCGGGGAATACTGCCCGGAAAGGCACAGATTGTATAATGTTACAAATGGAGGCCATATTGTGGGATTCCTCAGTGAAGCAGATGTGCTCCAGCTGACTTACTCTGTAATCCTACTCACTCTCTGATCCAACACACACACACACACACACACACACACACATACAATGCACACAGATAGAGCATAAACAAGCTTTGATCATTGTGTGGCAGAAAAAAAGAAAGACATTACTGGCTGCAGAAGTCACCGCAAAACGAACAGGATGCATGAAAACTCGCATTTCAACGGGCAAATAAGCCAGCGGGGACCGAGATGCTCATATAACATCAAAGAGTGGAAACGGTCGAGTCTGTTTCAAGTAACGCGTTCGCTATTCAAGTCTGTATTAACCAGCGGCTGATCAAATAACCAGGCTTCACACACAGAACAACACACACACACACACACACACACACACACACAGTGGTGAAGAAAAGATGATCACTCAGCATTTTTAAAGAATCACTCCTGACCAAATCTCTGCTAATTGGAAACAAGATGGGAGGCGTTATTCCCGGAGAAGATTCTGTGACCTCTAAGCACCTCCATTTTCAAGATGATGTTCGAAGCATTACGCAACTTAAATGGAAATTTAAAAGTAAAAAAAAGGGATGAGGCACGAGTCAAGCTGGAACTACATATCCTGATGTCAGTGAAAATCATCAACATCTCTTTGATAATTTAAAGAGACTCTTTCTAAATGTTATGAGCGTCACTGACAGAGATGTATTTTTAATCGATAAAGAAACAACAGTGTTTGTGTTCAGTGTGATTCTTACCATGTGCTGCTTTAAACTGAGCTGAGCTCTAACATGCTGATGTGAAGAATCTATCAGTTTGATCAGTCCTAATTGCTCCACCGTGATGATGAGTAAAAAATAAAAATCGACAGGATAACCTCTGTAATTGGACGTCTGCTTTTAACTTCATCTTTGATCTGTCTGATGTTATCCAATAAAGGGACAGGTGCACATCCAGAGGCTGAAACCGCTCAGATGTCTCGTCCCCTTTGACGTCCACATAACCCCCTTTCTGTGAGAAAACATGAGGCTTCAATCATTACAACATGTGCAGCCCAATGAAAAGAGGGATCCAGATCCAGATCCATAACTTCAGTGGAAGAAAAAAGCTTGACAAAAAAGTTCAATATATCCCAATACAATCTTTTAAAATTTAATACAATCAATTATTTTAATGATCAATAACGTCAAAGAGCACCAAAGCTTTTCAGAAAACTACAAATCTTCTGTTGTTGCACAAGAAAGACAGTAAACAGTCTAAATTGCACAAAAACGGAAGTGGAAGTTTGCCTGCAATTTTTCTTTTGGTAATAAAACAAAAGAATTTAACAATCACTTGGAGCTTCAGACAGCTGTTTTTGATGCCCTTGTACAGAAACAGGTAGCAATAACATCTGAGTTTTATGAGAGTTGTATCAAGTTTAAACATCCGGTATGTTGAGTGTGCCACCATTTAAATAAACTGAACTGCGTTTTAGCTGAATCATCTCTTCTGTCTTCTGTTCGGTTTTAGCTTACTTTAGCTCATCAGTGGAGCAACAGATCACATTATGCAATCTGTACCGTGAGCAGGCTCCTTTGACACCCGAAGTGAGTGGTGCGAGTGCTCCTGGTACACTTCCTTGGCCATGGCACGGATGAAAGAGGTGGGCTTTGGCACGGTATGTTAGGATGCACGAGCACAAGGACGGGCACACAACGTAGACTCCACTGTGCATCCCTTTTCTTTTATTTTAGAGTCTATCTGTCTTGCAAACCAAGCGTGCTTCATGATCACGTAAATGTGACACGTTATGTACGTATATCCTGGAACAATGTGAGTGCAGGCCAGCTGGGGAATGTGGAAGGGGGTGCTATTTTACTTCAGCACAGAACGGGGCAACAGAGCCGAGTGTGAGTGTGCCCGAAGTGAACCATAGTAAACCTTTTACTCCATCACCTGACCAGTTGGGCCTGACCACACCTGATTGGTTAATGTTGGAATGTGATGAAAGCATCATGGACCTGTCGATGACATGCTTCAGGGTTCCTTGTGCATATATATATAAGATGCAGTGGAACAGAAGTTAGTGACCTGGGATGGGAAATGTAATGTGCAGCGAAAGAGATCAATGCATTCATGCAAAATCCTGCACCGCGTGTTTACTAGCTTAACTACACCAGGTTACCTACAAACTAGCCTATGATGTTTTTTAGTCAGTTCCTCAAGTTTCTACCTTTGGCTGACTGCAAAAAAAAAAAAAAAAAACTCTAAATAGTTGCCATATTGAAATACAGCCTTATGGTGCATCTCTTGCAAACAGTCAACAAAAACCACCTGCACAGAAGCATCCACATGATGGAAGTCTTCCCTCCTGATTAGCAGCTTGACAGGACAGCTGAGCAAACTGAGAGACAGCCAGAGAAGCCTTTCTAAAAGGGGAGACAGCATCTTTAGTTCCTAAAGACTCAACGGGACCTGGACTGGACTTATCACACTGATTGTGTCCATCTCCAACACTAGAAACTACATCGTTACTGTCTGAGAGATGACAGACAGCGACTCTATCTTTGTGTTTAACACAAAGGTTAAGGAGTGTGTGGATTCCTGACGTTTATTTTCACTAAAATATTTCCTGACAACAAATCCGGCGGTCTAAACAAGGCCACTCCACTTACAGTATCATAGAAATTGCATAATAATGGCCTGAGTCACACTTGTGAAAAAGACCAGAACACACATTTATCTTTCATGCCGTGACTCATCCAAGGTGTAGAATAAATTTCACAACCGAACAGGAATGTGAGACAAAAGGACAGACTGCAGGCTAATCAAAGGAGGCTGTTGGACCAGCGGGGTGTGATGACGATAAAGTGACGCAATAGCAACTATTAACCACTCTCCTTAACTAATTTTAGGACAGTTTAGAATCCTACAAAGGGGGGGTGTCGACTTGTTGGAGTAAAAAATGGAACTCACCGGACGTCGTTTTGCTGCGGAGGTTTCTTCTGGCCAACCAGATTAACCGTTCTTGCTTGGATAGGCTTCTCTTCTCTGAAACATACAAAGTTAGGATTTTGACTTTGGTCGCTCTCAGTTAATCTGTATGCAGATCATTTACACATCTCTGAAATCTCATTGCAGGATAAACAAAAGCTCGCTGAACGGCCTGGATGTGTTGTCCGACTGTTTGAACTCGTTGTCTCATCATCGTATCTTGTTCTTTAATGGAAATCTCTAATGTTTTTATAAATCTGGGCACTAGTTTAGTTTCAATACAGAACTGTATGGTCTGAAAGAATAGATGGCTTCAGGTTGTATTATTCCTTCAGACCATAATGAACATAAAAAATGAACCCAATCAAATATTTATCAATAAAAAAAACAAGTTTATTTACATTTTACACAGAGCTGGGAATGTTATTGATTATTTCAAGTGTTGACATTATGGATTCCTACTCAATCAATCAATCAATCTTAATTTGTATAGCGCTAACTCATAGCAAGTGTTATCTAAGACACTTTACAAAAAGCAGGTAAAAGACCGTAGTCACTGCTAGATTACAAAGGCCAAGCGTCAATCCGTCATGAGCGTAGAGCTTAACAACATTGAGTTAGAAGTTACAGTGACAAGAGAAAACTTCCTCTTGAGAGGCAGAACACTCGGGCACATCCAGGCTCTCGGTGAACAGCTCTCAGTCGACACGACGTCAGGCTACAAAAAGAGCCCTTTTTCAAGTTTTCATCGCTCTTTTCAAATCCTGACAACTCCACAGACTATCATGCAGAACACAGGACTTGCTAGTCTTTCCCTGTCACAATCGTTTCAGTCGTTTGTGTCGTTGTGTGACCTTGATGTTGGACTTGTAAATTCTGACCCAATGCTTTATTCGCGTGTGGGCAGATAGTACATCGGGGGGCGCCTGTAGTCTGATGGTTAGTGGATTCAAATCCAACCAATAGTATGTCTCTCATCCAAAGTCCTATCTTAGAATAAAAGCATAAAAAAACCCAAAATTTAAAATATAGGTAGAGAGAACTGTAGGCCAGTAACTTAGTTAAAACTATATTTGTTGAAGGGGTCCAGTAGCTATGAAAAGAGAAGCTATAAATAGTCTAGTCTCAAACACATAAATCTGTCTTTGGAAAAATCCTTTTGGTTATGTTGTCAACAATTTCAGCCTGACAAAGGCAAAAATAACCACTTTTAGAGGAAGTACTTGAAGAGGCCGCTCGGCTTGTAAAGAGGCGCTGGTTTTAAAGCAAAGGAATAAGAGTTTGATGTCTGTTGTTAGTTTTCATAGCCCAGCATCTTGTTTCATGTCAACTGACTTCAAACAGTAACCTCACTCAAACAAACAAACCGAACTCTCAGGAAAACACTCTCAATGTTTCACATGACGCACCCCGGAACATTTCTAGAACTTTTCAGGCAGACCGCCCCCTTAAGTCTTCCTGACTTGCTTTTCAAAACCTGCACCATACAAAGGGAGGAGGGGGGATCTGAGGAGGGAAGACATGATGATAAAAAAAAGAATAAACGATGCGGAAATGGAAAATGAAGCGACACAATGCTGATGTGCGGATTCAATGCTGCTCAGTCTGAATGCTGGGTGTAGTTCGACACATATCAACAAAGTTTGCTCGCTGTGACTTTTCCGGAATCAGCTCATCCCAACTTTTACAAAGCAACTGACAGGAACAATTCCAGGTAAATATGAAGTGAATGATTCTGCAGCTTGTTTTGCGCTCATACATGAAACTAACCACTGAACATTTCAGGAGTTTTGTGCATGTGTGAAAGCACCATAAGCTGTTAGGAACGCCACATTAGACTCGCTTTGCAGTGCTGGAGAAACCCTCACAAGCCTGAGACAATGACATGTTTTCAATATGTCCACTGACACGTTTACTGTTAGATTCAAAACCAGCTCATCCATAAAACATGAAGCGCGGGCTCTGATCAGTCGGATCACAGAGGAAACCGGAGAGAGAAATCCCCACCAACGCCCACCCTGTCTGAAACAGAAGACGTGTCTTTTATCGTCAATACTGTGGTGGGCACCCCTCTCATTAAGACACATTCCTGCATGTTAGATACGATGATGGCTCTTTCTTCTGAGCATGCTTTGCCGCACTGACAGGTATAATAACTAGTGACTGATGAAGATTGACGTCCTCGCGGTACTCTGCTTAAAGAGGATACTGCCTTCCTGACAATCCGATGGACTTTTTCTTCTTCTTCTTCATTAAATATAATCATTCAATAAACTAAGATTTGGGCTGTTCCATTGGTGTCTGCTGACAAATAATGAAATGGCCGTGCCTTTGGGATTTGAGGTTGGAGCATATCAACAAATAATGTACTCTAAATACATTAACATACATACATTAAAAAAAGCCTTAGCTACATATAGATTTTTCATTGTGTTCTCATAGCGTTTCAGACATCCACTGGCTTCGGCTCACATCTGTAAGGCACGAAATAAATGAGCTGACTCATGAAATAACTTATGTAAGCTCGGCGATATTAAGCCTGAACAATTCCAGCAACTTTGCAAGAATCTGCTAATACGTTTGAATATTGAATCCAAACAAGATCATCAGATGCTAAAGTGCAGATTAGAAAGTCTGCAATATGCCAGTTCACTCATGCACACACACACACACACACACACACACACACACACACACACACACACAACATTACAGTTATCGATCACACAACTCCAGCAACTTTGGGAGAGTTTGCTAATATTCTTTAATATTGTGTAAACAATGAGAGGAGGACAACCAACGTGTCTGTAACTTCTTGTTGAACTTACTGCATCACAAAAAAATGTTGATCAAAATGATGCGTCAGTCTCTCTCTGTGAGTCCTGTCGGATCACAGACTAATCAGCACCAATTCTTCAGACTTCTTCGTGGGATTTGAATCTTTAATGTTCTTGAGGTAAAAAATTCCAGGACTCCATGATCGGTTACATTCAGTCATGACAGGATGTGATTCATCTTTGAGCATAACAGTAACCCTTAAATTCACAGATGACACACAGAATAGTTGATGGACCCGATTGGTTTCTATCAGATGTTTTTCTCTCTGAAAGATTTAGTTGTCAATTTCAGAAATGTTTGACTTTTAGTTTTTTTTGATGTTTCAAATCTCCCTGCAATATTATACACCGTGTCGATTTTCTAAACGCTGATATCAAATTGCTACTGTAGACAACACAAGCCTTAATACTGAGCTCAGATTGCACGTTGATCCCCAATGATCAATTGTTTTCCCCCGTGTATTGAGTCATAATGACAATTAAGGCCACATTTGGGACGCCTGAAGACCGCCCGACAGAAAGTCTCACATGTTTGACTTTTTTTTTTCTGCCTTCTACGACGTGTTCCGTCACGTCGCTGACGTGGACCAGTGAGAGCACAGAGCGCTCTGCACACGTAAAGGTCACAAACAAAAAGCATACAAACAAAAAAGGCAAAGTGAAAGAAGACTGATGAAGATGGAACAAGGAGACACAGGCAACAAAATGTGCGCTTCTTGTTCGTTTGTTTCATCCACAGTCTTCTTCTCCAGACCTCAAACCCCGCCCCTCTTCATCACGATTGGTCGGATAACACCGTGAAGTCTGACGGTCGATGGCTCTGTGATCGCCTGATCGGACACAATGAGCATCGTAGCAGTCGTGTGACCTCAGCATGCATCCATACATTTCGGGGACTCCAGTTTCCAGTCATAAAAACTCAACTTGAGTTATTTCTCGGGATCTTGACCTTTTATCTCGTCTCTGGAAACAATGCTGTGACAATTTGTTTGTTTCTCGTAATCGTGACAAAAACACTGAAATGAACTTTTAGACGTGGGGAAAACCAACGTTGTCATTCAGAGACGACAACATTTAGTTTAAGTCGAACCCCTGTAACCTAAAAATACCTCAAAACAAAATGTCTAGTTGCATGTCCGCTGAGGGCTTCCGTAGTAGATCAGCAAGGCTAAAATATTTAAAATAAAGACAAGCCTACAACATGCACTTATCACAGTGTACTTCAGTGTATCTGCTCTATAAATAGCACATACTGCTCATCCAGTCGTGATGAAACTGATGAAAGAAAGCGCACACCTGCCAGTTGTTCTAACCCTGTTTCATCATTTCTGTATTGTAAAGAGGCATGGCCTTAAACTGTCAGCTAGTTTGACGCTTGCAACAAGAAAATGCACAAACCTTGAGTATTTGTAACTTCACTTCAACGCACAACAGAGGTTGACTCCTATGTGTTCATAACATGCAAAAGGACTGCTATTCATAGGTCACTGGTGTCTGTTGTATTGCCGTGGGGAGGGGCTTTACTGTACTACGTCTCTGTACTTATGTAACTGGGATTTAGGCTTTAAAGAAGATATCAAGGATTGTAGCAGAGGTTAACAATTCTTCCCTCAGTCTATCTGTCTGTTGTTTATAGCCACTTTAACGCGGAGTGATTATTGACAGGATGTCATTGTTCACCCACATTATATTCACCATCATATCATAGCTGCTTTGAACTCACAGTAAATGTACCATATCGAGTGATCCTGTGTGCGTTAATAGCTTGGAAAGTGAGGGTGAGTATACCTAAAAATGCTCCTAAGTGTGGAGTATTCTCTGCCTCTCTGCATTACAACCCACACTACCCTACTGCTAGCACACTCACCATGCATGTATTAGTCAACCAGTGCAGCTTTTCAGTGCAGACCTAATCGCACAGACACACACACACACACACACACACACACACACACACACACACTGCTCTCCATCCAAACAGTGATGAGAGGAAACACTTCTGAGGCCAATATAGTACAAGACATGTATGTGCTGACAGCCCTGCCTTATTTGCAGCCGCCACAGTATGACATGACTGAATCCACGGCTTCTCATACATTACTGAAAATGATCCATAGCCACTTAGAGTTGGAGCTATATATTGGACATTTCCTTCTTTAGATGCAATGAATCGATCTTCCGTTCCAGTGCTGGGCTATCGGTCCGCACAGAGGGCTTAAAATAGAACAGGGACGTAAAGCTTGAGGAGCGCCTTGCTTAGGTGGGTCGCTCTATCTTTTTCTATCAGCCCATCTATGCATGCTGCTCCATGCAGACCATGCAGAAAATGTTTGAACATTCTCTGGTCCTGGAGGAGGTAAAAGAGGAAGATGTGGGCTCTTTCCTGCACCAATTGCAGAGGCCAAATAATCAGGAGGAGACTTTTCTCCTCACAATGCATGCATGTATGTATGTACAGTATGTACGTATGGATTGTGGTGGTATAAGAGGAGGAGGTGGGTGTAGCTCCTGATTCAAAATGACATTACACAGGCACCTTCTCCCTCGCTGTTACAGGCCTACTGGTTCTATAACAGCCCGTGTGATGTCTGTTGCAAGAGCACTGGCCTACATACAGTGCATACGGCTGGGAAAGGCTCAACCGCACCCCAGAGCGGAGAACAGCAGCTGTTGAGATGGATGCTGCACAGATAAAAGCCAACAGGGAGGGTTTTACTTTTGCAACTCTGAGTGCCAGGCTGCAGCCAGACTTCTGCTGAATCTATCTTTTAAATATTTCAGTTAAAGTCCTGAAGTCCAACTCAGGCGTTGGGGATTTTAAGGAAACAGATTCGTTTTTATTTTCTGATGATGATGAGGCAAGGCGATGACATGCCTCTTCATTTCATCCTTCCGTCACCCTAGTCTTCCTCCTTCCAGAGCTCCTGACCCACAGTTGGAGCAGCGAGAATCTGCGGACCGGAGGGGAACCTGGTGCACACTGGCCTGCCATGCATGCACACAGCTGTAGTTTTTATGGGTCTGTCTGTTTGTTAGTGAGTGAGTTCTGTGTGGCTTGACCTGCAGAATCAACACACAGAGGGACACACACACACACACACACACACACACACACACACACACACACACACACACACACACACACACCATGCATGCATGGGCAGATACAGTGCTGAAACATCTCAACCATAAGAGAGAATGGAGGTGGATCTTCAGAACGGAAATAGCCCAGGCCCAGTCACACACGCACACATATACACACACACATTCACACACACACACACACACATACACTTACGCACGCACGCACGCACTCACGCAAACACACACTAACTATCCCTCTCCTCTTCCTCTCTCTTACTTTGTCATGGCCTCCTCCTTCGCCTCTTCTTCCCGCTGCCGAGCCAGCACTGCCATGATGATCTTCCGCTCATCCTCTGTCAGATGGCTCAGGTCCGGCTCCGGGATGGCCGGGGCGACGGGTGGGCGCGGGCCGCCCCGAGGGCCCACCGAGGCGAACATCTTCCCCACCACCACCACCTTCTCTCCCTCTTCCTCCTCCTTCCTCCTCTTCCTCCTCTTCGCCTCGGTCGGGATCACGGATAGAAAACCCGCTGGCGAAGCCTACGGATCACGACATGGCCCACGGATAAAGCGGCGGTTTGAGCGACTGATGTGGAGTTCCCATGGCAGTAGTGGGGGGCACCCAGGGCGGCGGCGGCGGCGGCAGCGGCGGCAGCAGAGTCGGGGTTAGCTCCGGTAGTAGTAGTCGCAGCGGTGACGGTGGTGGTGGTGGTGGTGGTGGTAGCGCTTCGATTCCCGGTTTTCAGCCTCTCCTTCTCCCTCTTGCTGCTCCGCTGTCTTCTCCCCCCACCCCCCTCCCACCGCCCGCCTCTCCCCTCCACCACCACCGTTTCACGGGGAGCCCATCTCTCCGGCGGTCGGTCGGGATGCTGGGACACGGGAGGAGGCGGATCTCGCTGCCTTCCTTCAGGCCGGGCAGAGAGGTGGGGGTCCTCTGAAGACGGCTCGGGGTCTCCACTCGGTCCGCTGGGCCGGCTGGCCGTGTGTCTGCGGGGCGAGGCGGACTCTTCTTGTTTTGCAGCGCCGCCGCTGATGCTGATGCTGATGCTGCTGTCAGGGAGACGGAACCGTCAATGGGACCGCAGCCCCTCAAGCGCGTTCACTGCTTCTGCGACGAGAGCGCGCGGCCCTCATTTGAGAATGGGGGCTCCACTCACCGTCAAGATGCGCGCTCACTGACAGCCTGAGAACACACTGGAAATGAAGGGTTCCTTAAAGGTACATAGTGGCTTTTGTCGGACCATTCACAGTCAAACAAAACATCTCTGTATCATTTCTTTTTTATTCAGTCAAAAGATCAACACAGCCATGACATGAAACCATTGGTGGGATAATGGATCATCGTTAAGAACATAAATGGATTATTCGGGCTACACGAGATTGTAAACCTATCTACATTACCCAAAAATCTTTCATGGAATCAAATGGCAGAACTTCCTTTTTCGTTCAAGTGTTAACTTTCAGGTCTTAATCTGCAGCCTGTAATTAAGAAATAGACTCTAGTTTTTAAAAAATTATGTAAATGCAGACCAGCTTTGAAAGTGCGTTCTTTTTAATGGCCAGCAGGGGGCAACTCCACTGCTTACCAAACGAAGACTGCCTGTGTTCATCAATGAGAAAATGAACTAACTTCTCATATGATTAAATCCCCAGTAAACTTTTTTATTTTATGAGTGATGGTCCTAATTTGAGTTCAATAAATATGGCTGTATCTGCTTTAGGAAGTGTTGCTATCAACCAACCTATCATTCAGGATAGAGGCATTAGGTATCCACCCTTTGGTCAAAATATTGTCACATCTGGCAACACAAAAAAAAGGGGGGAGAGAGGGTTACCAGGATTTTATGAATTAACCTTTTACCATCTGATAAATAACAAGAACTACAGCCTTTTGTTATTATTATATATTATTTGTGGTGGGTAAATGTGTTAAAATAAACTGATATTTGTATTATGTAAGAAATAATGTATTCAAGCTCATAGCACCATGTTGTAGTACTACATGAAACCCTTCACTGTGAGAGTGTTGCTCTCCTCCTCCTCCTCCTCCTCTTCTCTCCCACCAATTGCGTGTCAGAATGACGTGCATCCCCCTTTTTTTTTCTTCCCTCCCTCTCTCTCCCCTTCCCTCTCCCCTCCTTCCTTCTGTCCTTCCTCCGTATAACAGCAAGCTTCCACACACACACACACACACACACACACACACACACACACACACACTCACACACAGCATCTTAAACAATCCCTGAGGTTTAACATGCAGCCGTGTGCATGTTTGGCTATGGGGTGACATTTACAGTATGTCAGTGTTCAACATTATAATCATAGGCTGTGTGTGCTGGAGAGGGGTTCCCTTCCATTACTATTGAAATACAAGGATACATGACTCAGCTGACAAGTAAAAATCACTGACGACAAGATCTAGATCTGAGCGTAGAATCAGAAGGTCTTTATTGAACTCTTTATAGCCACAGATTATGAGTCGTTAACGTTTATGTGATTTGATAATAGTCAACATTTTTTACAGCTCATACTGTTTGGACCAGGACGCAAACATGCACCCACAGGTCACTACATATTGTGTGGTGAGGCAGTATACTTCTTGTGTCAGCCAAAACATTTAGACAGACACAAGTTTTCATTTTGTACTTTTTTATAAAGTGGCGATGCCTGTCAGCACCTGTGTGTCCGATCGGACTTAAAGCTGTGCCGTTGCTCTGATTTACATTTTTTCCTCTTTTCTACATCGTTTCTTGTTTTGTACTCTCAGATGTACGTCGCTTTGGAAACACGCCTCTGCTAAGTGAAATGTAGAATTGTGTTGGTGAAAATCTGGAGGGAAGTTTTCTTTAGAAGTTAAACAAACATAAACTGCAGATGATAACTAATTAGATCTTGTTAGACTAACAGTATTAAGTCATCTCCTTAAGCTTTATTTCAGTCCACAGTTTGATTATATTATCATGTCTGAATGTGAAGGGAAAAAAATTTAAACACTTATCTCCCCTGCCTTAAATCTATGACAGTAACCTTTTTAACAACATGTGACCCCCGTCCAATACGTGTCAGGAAGCACCTTTAAGCATGGGTTCCAAACACCAGTATAACCAAAGAAAAGAATAAAAAGACGAAGAAGGAGTAGAACAAGACATTTTATAGGATGTTTTAACACAGGTTTCAGAGAACTCAACTCAAATATGTTTTACCACGATGTGATTGTACAGACAATAAAGCCAAACTTCAGAAATACTGTTTTAATTCTTCTGATTAAATCATCTAATTCCTATATTTCTCTTGTTTCATAAAAAGGATTTTAGAGAAACGAATCCTCTGTGACCATCTGAAATGTACAAGTCAATAAGTAGATATTGGTCTTTTCATCCTAACTGAAGTGTTCATATTTATTCAATTTGAACTTTTATCTAAGTATGCTTGGACCGGTCGATTCATTGTAGGCTAAGAAACTGCATAAAAATCATAATAGAAGGCACTATCGGCTCCTGAAGCTGTCTTTATTTCAGCACCATAGACAGCGCTATAAGCAGCTGCACGGCTCAGAGAGGGGGAACTACACAGAGAGGAGCAGTTAGCTGCACATCCAAAGATTGCAGCATGCTGGGAGATAAGGTGAGGTAACTTTATTTGTACCCGTAGGTAGATGTGGTTGGCAGTGAGAGCCTCACAAACGACAGCACAGGGCAAAACATGATACTGTGAAAGTGACAGTTATGTAAACAAAACAACAACAACAACCCAAGTCGAGACCAAGCCCTTCATTGTCATCGTCACTGTTTTAAATCCTCCCCCCCCCAAAAAAAAAACTTTATTGTGGGAATGCAACAATGCACACATGCATGACTTGCTCAGCCGGCCTCACTCAGCCCAGAGGAGGTTCGTACTGTATGTAGGGCAGCAGTGTTAAGCTAGAAAGTCAAAGAGCTTAATCATGAAGCAAGCTAGTTAGTTAATGATAGTTTCTTTTTCTTTTCTTTTTTATATTATACTTGAAAGAAGACGTCAAATTCTCCTCTTTGACAACACATCCACCCGAGCTGGCAAAGAAGATGAAAATGTCCTCAACTTTTTAGCTTTCTGATCACACAGTGTTTCATTAAACATGTTATTATCCTGTGATACAAGACCAGCTCATGCACAGGCTTGTTTCATAGCTGATTCATTAAATTAGAAGTATTTGGCGTGTCGCCGTCATTTCTTCTCTTTCAGCGTGCTTGGACCAGTTTACACAAACCTGCACTTGTGGCCTGCACGCACATGAGCCCGGGCGTTCTCCTCCTGTACACTCACTTGTTGCTTGATTGTTATGTTGATGTGCTACTGGGTTGGCCTTGGCTGTATGGAGTAACCGAATCTAAAAGCAAAAACACTTTTTAAATCATAGTGAAAGACAAAGAAGTAAAGTCTAAGTACCCAGGGATCTTAAGCCCAGAGTCCCTGAGAAGTAATGAGACTTTTCTATGAAAGCTCTGTTGTGAAATGTTTTCATCTACACATTTATTACATTTTTATTTCATGCATTTTCTCGGTTAGCAGGAATTATGAGATATTTACTATAGTCTGTTTCATAAAGAGTTACATAGCATTTTATATGGGAAGCAGGATTTTCACACAACCCTTCATTGTCATTACATATTTAAATATTAATGTATTATTTATATTTTTTTAATTAATAATGTTGATTTGTTTATTCAGAAGAACAAAAAACTCAAAGCTTTACGATGAACTATCTGTTGACAGTAGAGATTATTTTTGTCCTGATGTTTTTGATGTCTTGTGTGAAGCACTTTGAATCGCCTCGTGCAGTATAACTAAACTTGCATAAGATTAACATTAGACTCTAAAATCCTACAATCAGCGGGTCAATATGTGCAAACATTATACTATTGTGTAATCCAAGGATGTTTAGAGTGTGTGTGTTTAGAAGCTGTTAGAACTGTGCTGGTGTTGCAATGAAAGTGGAAGCAGATAAAATGCATGCGTGGTTATGTCAGAAACAAGTGGATTCATTCAAGAGGTCACACATTAAACATCAAACAAACAGGGTTCTGCAGACATGAGGAAGCCTTCGAATCAAGGACATTACAAATACTGCGAGTATTGAAATCAGAGTCAAGAGGAAATGTTTGAAAAGAGATAATGTACTTTTAATTGAATGGAAGTGGAGCATTTAAACCCAATCCAACATGCAGGTATGTCAAAGCTACTGTGAGCAGTGTTTGATTTGGGTCTGTTCTTGCGGCCCTCTGGCAAAGCATGACCTCTTTTCTCTTTGTTGATATCGTCTGGTGGATTGTTTAAGTATAGTGCTTTCTTACAAAAAAAGATCTCACTCCGCCGTCTTGTGACAGCAGAATTAATTAAATTTACAGCGGTCACTCACAATACAATAAGACACGATATACACTATAGTTCCCTTGGGGGAATGTGTCAAAGCGCTGCCAAAAAATCAGCTGCTTCCACGAGAATCAATAAGTAGAAAAACCACATCCACATGTAAACAGAAAGATACCAACGCAGAACAACACATCTGGCACATATTGCACCAGATCTGCAAAAACACAGCATGAGCGATAAGATAACAAAGGTAAGAGAAAATAAACATGATGCTTTTGCACAGCCATATAAAACATTATCCACAGTTTTGATTGACGTGGGTACAAAATACTTTTTATAGCGGTTCAGTTTACATCCTCATGCAGTGTTAAAGTTTTATGTGATTGAATGTGTTGTAAACATGTTTACTCTGTTTAACCAAAGGCTCAATGAAGGACACAAGTTGGAAATTAGCAGTGCCATACTTTTCGCAGCACATCAATTTGGGGGCGGCAGTAGCTCAGTCTGTAGGGACTTGGGTTGGGAACCGGAGGGTCACCGGCTCAAGTCCCGGCACAGACCTAGTCCGGAAACTGGTCTGGTAGCTGGAGAGGTGCCAGTCCATTTCCTGAGCACTGCCGAGGTGCCCCTGAGCAAGGCACCGAACCCCAAAAAACTGCTCTGGAGCGCTCGCTGTGGGCAGCCCCCTCACTCTGAGACCTCTCCATTAATGCAGAGTGAAAACCGAATTTCCCCTCGTGGGATTAATAAAGTATATAAAAAATTTTAAAAAAATTCATGCTTTGTATTGAAACTATGTTTATTTGCATTGTCCCTATTAAATAAAAACATTCAAAGTCAAAGCTTTGGATACTCGATATCGTCTGCCTATAGGTGAGCCTTTTTTTTTAAAGACCACAAGACTACACATGTACAACCAGGGGTTGGCGCTAAAGCAACATTGTGGATTAGATCACAAACCCCAAAGAGAAGAAGAAGAAGGAGTCGGTCAAGCCTGAGCCTCAGACTCCACAGCAGGTACATGTAGAATTTCCTAAAAATTAATTGTAAATGAATAAAGAAACAATATCTAGGCCTGTGTTATTTGTTGTTGTATTTTCTGCCCGTCTGTGACAGTCTGCAGTAATAGTCTGTTTACTCAATATACGCCAAGGAAAACATAGAAATGCTCGTTTACAGCTGTGTTCGGACTGTCTCGACATAATCCCTAAATAAATAATTATGCTAAAACAGGGGAGCTGTTTTTCCTGTATAACACCGAACCTGCCGTACAGTAGCCTATAGGCCTATTCAACAATAAAGTCTGGTTTATGTATGCGTTCTGCTCGTAATAATTGAAGTTTTATTTTTTTTTTTTGCTGCTTGAACGTAACACCTCTTTACTATTACTCTGTGTAAAGACCATAACGGAAACAGTCCACACCCACTGGTAAAGACAGACTGGCAGAACTTTCATCCAGCATCGATAATGTCGTAATTAAATCTGATATCATGATTCTTTTATTCGAATTTATCAGTCGTATCAATCATGTTGTCTGTGGTTAGTCCTTCAAGAAAGAAAAAAAAAAGTTGTGAGTGACTCAACTCAAATCAAAGATTTTGGTTTGAGAGCAAAGTGTTGGTAAACATTGATGCGTTCAAGTGCTCCTCAGATTAAACAGAATCCGGAGTGAAGAAGTTTAGAAGAAGAAGTTTGTTTACTTTGTTTATTGTTGTGGAAATGTCATCACGCCCCAGACCATTTCTATGAAACGTCAAAGTATTATTATACTATACTTATACTAAAAGTGTCTTCGTCCTGTATGACATTTTAACTGAGCTCCTGCACCTCTCAGCTGATTGACATGTTGCCCGTTGTGGTGGTCCATGGAGGGGCGGGGCACATCCCAAAGGAGCGGGCAGAAAACTCCACGTCAGGGGTGTCTGCAGCAGCCCGAGCGGGTTACATGGTTCTCAAGAGAGGGGGGAGCAGCATGGACGCTGTGGTGGAGGCTGTGACCCAGCTGGAAAATAACCCCTCCTTCAACGCAGGTAACACGCACGCACGCACACACACACACACACACGATTATACACGTTTATTTCAGGAGGCTGCTCCTGAAATTCTCCTCACCTAGCTGTTCTCACAGCAGGAGATTATATTTTACATAGAGAGGGGTGGTTTGGGGGGTCCTGAGGCAAGACGATGTGTGTCCCCTATACCAAAGGTTCCCAAACTTTTCAGCTCGCAACCCCCAAAATAAGGTTAGCAGGACCTGGGGACCCCCTCATGCATACACTCTTTGCACCGTGCAGCAGTCACAGGATATAAACGTCACCACCCAATTCTCCGTATAATATTGGGTTGTCCGTATACTGTTGTGGAAAAGGTACAAGGAGAAACTCCAGGTGAAGTCTGCAATATGGCTGTTTGTGTTCACACATGCAGCTTCTTCTGGAAATTTTACAAACATTTTTACAAAATTTGTTTTTGTTTTCCATCTTGATTTTTTAATTTTTAATTAGGGTGGTTGCCTGAAAGGACTATTAGATACTATAAGATATTTGAGGTTTTGCGAGCAGTGGTAAGCCCATTCAAATACATTGATAGAATGTTCTGGCACTCTGGCAGATCAAAGCTGAATGTCAACCAATCAGTGAGCAGCAGGTGTTCACAGATAGAGTGATGACATCATCATTTGAGTGGGACCATAGCATTGGGACAAAGTTCTGTCTTAGCTGTTAGCTGACTACAGTTAAACAGTTTTACTGCAGTATAACTCAAACACGTACACAGACGGCAACCACCCTCACAATTTCTGCTGGAATTGTCTAGTTATTATTTGAAATTGTTTGTGAACTTCAATTAAATATAATTTTCTGCTAAATATAATTTTATACTTGTACAGGAAATAAATAATGGCAGTTGCCCATTTTCAATAATAATAAAAATGTATTTTTTTTAATGATTTTCTTTTTGCTGTCACAGCAATCTCAGTTGTAAATGAATGAACTTTTGGTGCGCCATACTTTTACAGCACTTTGCCTATTCCTGTAAAGGCAAAAACAACAAAGACCATGAATATTCAAAATAGCATATATCAGAAATGTAACAGTCTCATAATTCAGTCCACATCATGCCCCTGTTATTATTAGTACACAGCCATCTCAGAGGCTCAACTTCAAAAACTTCAATTGTTAGATGTCTAAGGAGCCCTAACATCTGAACCTTGTTTTGTCTGTTTTCAGTCTTTTTCCAAGCTGAGAAACCATCGACTGTCCAACATTTGCAGGCCCTAATGAAAAAGCCAATGATTTGTCACTGCATGCATGACTTCTATTTGGAGCTGTTATCCGTGTCACTTCTGTCAATTCAGAGGAAGGCGATAAAGATATCAGTGGCGCTTCAGTAAGAAACTCCTCTTTTCTTTTGTTTCTGACCAAATCAAGAAAAAACAAAAAAGCTCTCTGATGAAAAATAATGGATTTGTGGGATTCAAAGGGCAGCACACAGATTGTAGGAGCCTAATGTCACATTTTATGCTTCTTTGCTGAATATCTTCTCTGAAAAATATATTTCCAAAACTTCAGTTTTGGAAATATATTTGTAAATCGCGATCCTGAAGTCATTGTTGCTCGCATATAGATTGGTGTAGTTTTGAGTCCTAAAACCAGGTAGTGAGTTAGCACTTTAGCGCCATGGGTTCCTAACTCTAAAACTCAATGGGGATTTTGACTGGGTTTTTGTTTAGACGCCTGAAGTAAGGTCTGTGGTTAACACAAGCTGAAGAGATGTAAACGTTTTCGTTTTTCAGAAAAGCTCTGAGTGTTCTCGCACTCATAAAGCAAAAAATAAAGAAATGTAATGTTTCAGTCTCCCAGGGGATTCTCCCCTCCCGATAATCTTAAGGACGCCCTGATCATCATAAGATAATCTTATAAGATCATCCTGCCGTGTGTGGTGTGTTCAGACTGCTCTCGTCTGGTCGGAAGAATGTCGGGACCGCTCCGATCTCAAATCGAGGATATTCAACATGTTGGATTGTTTTGGCCCGATCTCTCATCATGTGTGGTGTTTCCGGCCTTTAGCTGTTAGCTGACTACAGTTAAACACTCTTACTGCAGTCTCACACACAAACGCATACACAGACACACACACGGCAACCACCCTCACAATTTCTGCAGCAATTGTCTAGTTTTATTTAGTATTACTCTGACTAATACTGAGCCACATTTATCAAAGAACACTTTTACAATATTAAATCTCATTACTTGTTAAAAAAAAAAAGAAGCTTTTTAATGAACTTGTTTTGAGCTGTAGCCCAGCTTGTCGACCAACATGAAATAAAGCACAACTCCTAATATATGAACTTAAAGGGATACTTCACCCATTTGCATGAAGCTGTGTATCATTAGAAACATGGTAGTAGTGTTGAATGGTCGTGAATCCAGCCCTCATTTTGCCCTGAGACGAGAAAAATATGTGATGTGATGCAATATGATGCTTTTTGCAGAAAAAAAAAAAAAAAAAAAGTATCCCTTTAAATTGCTGGATTTTTTAAAATAACTGTCACAGATAATTTTCTGATTTCTCTCCAGTGATGTAAGACTCTATCAAAGGATTCTTCATGTTTCAGGCTGTGGGTCGGTGCTGAATGTGAAGGGAGAGGTGGAGATGGATGCTTTTGTGATGGATGGGAAAACACTGGCGACTGGTGCAGTGTCGGCTGTACGCAACATAGCTAACCCAACCCAGCTAGCAAGACTGGTAATGGACAAGGTGTGTAACTTTGAACATCGGTCAATCAGTCTTTATTTGTAAAGCGGCTATTCACAACAACAGGTTTCTCAAAGACCCAACATGACTCCACTGTAAACAAACGCATGGTCATTTATAGCAAAGAACAATTCATATAGAACTCCTGAGAACTTCTCGAGACTTTCTGGAGAACCGCCTGTGAAATTTTTAAAGTTCTCTTGTGGTCTCGCTTTCAGACGAGTCATGCATGTCTCACTGCAGAGGGTGCCAAACAGTTCGCCCGCTCCATGGGTGTCCCTGAGGTGCCCATGGAGTCCCTCATCACTGAGTACTCCCGCATGCGCTGGAGGAAGAACCTAGCACCTGATGCCAACCCTGTGGAGTGCCAAATGTGAGACTTTCTTTTAAACGTGAAAGAGAAGAAAAAAAAAAGTGTGATCCATTAAGAAGTGACTCATAAAACTCAGTAATCAGTCTTATCCCAGAGCCTCTTATTTAAGAAAGTAAAGATTTAATGACAAGCTGAAGACTTTCTAGAACACACTGAACTCAAGAATCCTCCATAGCAGGAAGAGTTGTGCAGCGGTAGATACTGCAGAGGGTCGTATGGATGTTTGGACAGGTTTCTCTAAATCTGGGTCATCAGTGGAATTCCTGATTACTGCTGTGAGTCCCAACGGATTACAGCTGCGCCTGTCACAAAGGAACGAGCTCTGTGCAGATGGGTTCCCTTTAAAGAGCATATTGCAGGTTAAAAAAATTTTTTAATTAATATTTTATATAGTCTGTTAATGGCTGTAAAATAAGTAGGTTATTTTTTTAATATGTTCTACAACACATAAGTGCTCTAATTTAGAGGAGAAAGTGGCTGTTTTAGCATAGCCGTTTAGAACGTGCTTTTTTTTCAACAACGCGTCATATGACGTAACATGAGGGAGTCCCGTTCTCTGACTCTGCTTTGATTGGCTTTATGCGTCCGTGTATGAATGAATGAATGAAGCCTTTATTGCCCCTGGGGGAACTTGTCTTGCACCGAGAGCATCAAACACTTTACAAACAAACATTTAGAAGGCAGCACAAAAGAATTAAAGCACAAAAAAACAGGCTAAAACATGATTAAAGAGGAGTAATGATACGTGGTAGTGAGTGAGAACAGACAGGATGCCTCCCTGCTATAGTTTGTAACTTGAGCGGCGCACATTCAGGTGCACAGTGTAAGTGGCTTGATTATTCATAGTGTGTTTTGGTGAATTATTCTCACAACCTCAGAAACGATCGAACAGACACATTGAATATTTCGGTATCAGACACAAAAACGTTTCCTTATTAATGATTTAAATCTCTGGCTGTTTAACATAAAATATTATATACGCAGACAGAAAGCGTTTAATGATTTGATCTGCTGGAATCCTCTGTATATTCTCTAGTGTGAGCGTAATAGACACCGGACAGTCTGTTTTAATATATGTAGTCATACGATTTATTATAAATCCAACTCTGTTACAAGAGAGCGCGTGTGTGTGTGTGCGCGTGTGTGTGTGTGTGTGTGTGTGTGTGTGTGTGTGTTTGTGTGTGCGCAGTGGGAAAAGACGGAACGCGCGGTTTGGAAACAAACAGAAACACAAGCTTTACGTCGGTCCTCTATCCAATTAAAACTTTAAACTTTTTGTAGTAGCCTAATATATGTGCACGCATTAAACTGTGGAGTGTGTGCGCTGTTGTGCATGTTTGTGTGGATTACGTGCGCCGTGATCCTGCACCATACACTGTATTTTCTATAACAACGTGAGCACTGGGCTGCATGAGGAATAAACAATTAAGACATGGTGCTGCATTTGCACAGGCCGTGTAATCGGGTTCTATGTCTGTCTGTCTGTCTCTCTCTCTCTCTCTCTCTCTCGCTCTCTCTCTCGCGCGCGCACAGCGCGGCACCGTAATACGTTGTACAGATTTGCCGTTTTTACAAGCAGCTCCCATACAATGTAAAGGTGAATGATCGTCACTTGCACCTTCTACAAATAGTTTTTTAATTGATTGAATGTGATTACAAACTTTACATATGCTGATGTGAACACAGCACTCGCCCATATATGGCGAGCTGACACCTGTCACTCAGCAGGACGCCTGCTCCGGGTCTCTCCTCACACCACAGCTTCACTTCTCTCCTGAGGCCGTTATTCCTTTAATCCTGCCTGTTTCTGCTCTCTATCACATTTAACAGGTTTAGAATAATAAGCCAGTGGACCATTATATGTAAAGGAATACATGTCTTCTTCCTCTTTATTGACGGGAGTGACACTCGGATCCATGATTTTCTATGTTAAACAGACGGGGATTCAGCGGGACTCCCTTATGTTACGTCACAGCCGAATGCGGAAGTAAAAAGCAAAGACGTGCGAAAACGTACTAAAACGTCTCCAGGAGACCCTGTGGGTTATTAATTTCAGAATTTCTTTAAAAACAGTATTGTTAACGTATTTTCCTATGATTAGTTAAGTTTTGTCTTTAACCTGCAATATGCTCTTTAAAGAGGGTTTCTGATTGAACATGGTTTTTAGGTGACATGAGTTACAGGTACAAAAGGTTTGATCATTCTTCAGCTGATCACTTTGAACAGTTTTTGCTCCTGGCAGGGTCACAGCAAATGGTCGATGTGCTTCTGTTGGGTCGGGAACCGAAGTTAGTCTTGAATGTTTGCATAAAGATTTGTATTATTTTTCAGTGTCACATGTTTTGTATCGTCCGGGGTTCAAACTGCATCACTTTCAGTCAATGAATCTGATTGGTTGAAAGCAGGTTGTCAGTCCTGAGTGTAGACCAGTTCAGGACCGGTGCTCTAGACTACTCAAAAGCTGCGACATGTCACATGACTCATTGGCACAGTGATGACAGAGTCATATTATCTCATCCCCTCCACACACATTCTCACGCCTCTTAATGCAGAGCTCGTGTTTGTTTTTCTCATCGTGTAGGGGGAAGATGGGCACGGTGGGAGCCGTGGCCGTTGACAGTGAGGGAGTTGTAGCCTGTGCGACCTCCACTGGTGGGATCCTGAACAAGATGGAGGGTCGGGTCGGGGACACGCCCTGTGTAGGTCAGTCCTCAAACGCACCGCCTCAACATAAAGGTATTTGTTGGAGAGAGACAGCGAGGTCAAGATTAACCACGAGGCAGGTAAAAATCGATTCAAAGGCGTCACGGTTCACATCGGTACTCTGAAAAATGAATCACAACTTGACTTCAAGCAGGCGTTATCATGGCAGCTATGAATCGAATGGTCTTTTAAATCGGAGGGGTGGAAGCATTTTGGCTTCAAGACAGAAAATGACAGCAGTGAGAAGATAACAGCCGAGACAAAAGTGGTGTGCAAACATTGAAAGACGACGGGGAACAACACAAATAGCACGACCAACATGATGCAGCATTTAACCGACAGCACAATGAGCAGGAATCATTAAAAAAAGCCGAAGCAGCCCAGCTCGCCCAAACGAGGGCAAGAACCAAAGAGATGCACGACCTGCGTCTGTGTTTTCATGAAAACAGTGAAAGGACTCTTTTGTTTTTCAGTCATCGTGTATCTGCAGTCACGTTTTCAGGAAATAAATCATACCATAGGTGAGTGATTCGCTCCATCCCTTACAAAAACTAAAGGAGATTTGAACCTGACAAAGGTTGATTCTGCTAAACCTTTGACCTGTGTGGTTAAACTAAACCTGCTTCATGGTAACATGGTGTCACAATCTTTTCAGTTTTGCTTCATTTATTTTGTCAAAAAGGCATCACAAGTTCCCGACCAGTGTGAAGCAGTGGGACAGAGGGAGAGGAGGTGCCAGACCAGAAGTTAGACTGCTGTGATGTGAAATGATTGACTGTTAAAGAAAAGCATGGAGAGATCCTGTTAAACGCTGCTTGCACATTAACATGAATAG
This sequence comes from Symphodus melops, assembly GCF_947650265.1. NCBI lineage: Eukaryota > Metazoa > Chordata > Actinopteri > Labriformes > Labridae > Symphodus > Symphodus melops. Next base: position 3,124,782 of record NC_136705.1, on the reverse strand, counting down.
ATGAGTGAAGAAGAGAAAAAAAAAAAAGGGACCACAAACTGAACACCGACTGAAAGTTTGTCGCAGATACAGATTTTTAGCAAAGTAAAAACACTCTTTGTTGTTTTACAAGACAGGACAATGGATCACCTGTTCATCTTTTAAAATGCTTGTTTCTTTCTTTTTTTTTTTTTTTGTTAAACGTCCAATGACACATTTCGATCCAGTCTCAGGAAGTCTGGAAATCTAAAGGTTGAAAAACGTCTGTGACACTGTGTAAGGCTGTGTAAAATCAGCTCATGTTACGGGAACAAGTGGAGTTTGTGTGTCTGCATCAACACTGACTGTATGGTCACTTTACACAGCATACTCTGTGAATGTGTTGGTGCTTGGAGCCGTCAGAAGACTGGAGAACAACTCTACAAGCTCAAGTCCATTTACCGTTGACTCACTGATTCCTGCTCATTGAATCAGAGCCACGGCTCCAGTGGCTCATTCTAATAAGCTAATGTTGCCTGAGTGATGTGCCGGCCTCCACTGTGCCGGTGTGGCAGCAGCTGAATCATCTCGGCACTGATTCGCTCTAAAGGTTTCGAGCTGTGAGTGGAGTTTGGACACTTGGACGTCTGATCTGTCCCGATCAGTCAATGAATGACTCGGCTGTCAGGAGTGGTTGCCGCCTCAGACGTCTGACGTCAACATAAAAGGCCGCAAGATAAACAGAAGAAAAGGGTTCTGATCATTTAGAGACAGAAATCCTACTTTAAGTAGGAGAGTTAGCCCACTGATGCATCACGACACAATCTGATTTCTATCAATCCTGAAGTCTGTTTCAGTGTACTGAGCTGCTCTTACGTCACTTTGACTTTATGGATCTGGAAGCAGCTCAGATCCCTTTTATACAAATTTATACTTTTACTTTAGGGGTTATACATTTTCCAGCAGTGAGCCGTCATGTCTTGAGATTTTAGAAAAGCCGTTCAGAGGAGCACAAAGAGTTGTTCATTTTTTTCAAATAGACTAACTGTAGGTCTGCTTTATGAACTGTTTGATAACGTCAGGACTCTAAGCTCAAGGAGCAGCTGTCCTTCGGTGTTTTTAATCCGAAATGAAATGATTCGATGGTTCGGCTGTCGATGCTTTTAGCTCGACTGCTTGAACTCCTGATGGTTAGATTGGAGAGATGGTGCTTCTCTTTGAATGCCACCTGTTTCAGGTTGTGGAGGTTACGCTGACAACAGCTCAGGAGCCGTGTCGACGACGGGCCACGGAGAAGCCATCATGAAGGTTGTGTTAGCACGACTCGTCCTGTTCCACATGGAGCAAGGTAACGCTCTCTCACACACACACACACACACACACACACACACACAGCATGTACATGTTGACGATAAACCCATGAAGTGAGCGCAGAGGTTTGCTGGAGTTGCTCAGTTAGCATTCCTCTCTCCTCTGTTCTCAGGTCAGTCAGCTGAGGCGGCCAGTGACTCTGCCCTGGCCTACATGAAGTCCAGAGTGGGCGGTCTTGGTGGAGTGGTGACGGTGGACCCTCAGGGTAACTGGGCTGCTCGCTTCTCCAGCCGGCAGATGGCCTGGGCTGCAGCCCAGAAGGACACGCTGCACTATGGCCTGTACACCGGAGAGCACTTCACACAGAGCGTGGACGAGCCACAATGACACGGCACACAGTTGAATGTGCACTAACGGGAAAAATCTACTGAAATCAGAATATTAGTATGCCTAATATGAATACTGGTATTGTGAATGAACAGCTGTGGTAGTGTTGATTAAATGAACAGTCACGTTCCAGGAAAGGAGCGAGAGGAGCCATTCACAGACAAATCTGTTTTATTGATCGTGTGATTGAAACATACCAAATAGCCCGACTGATTATAACTCACTGAAATGATCTTCAGAGAGGCGAGGCAGTGAGAGCACCGTAGAGTCCTCACACAGTGCAGCCGACCTCGGACACCCCCAGACTCAGAAGGCAGATATCCACTAACAAAGAATGTGCAGGTAATAAAGTCATGATAGAAAAAAAACAACAAACTCCAAACTGTTTTGGCACAACGTCTAAACACAGGCAGAAGTATCAGAAGGCGAACAATTAAAATGTTTTTAAAAAAAGCAGTAAAATGGCCTGAGGTTAAGAAGAGCCTTATCCATATCATGACGTGTTTCTGAGTAAATCAGGAGGCTGTCTGGATGTTCATGTTGTGGATGTTGAAATACGTGCTCACACACTCCTTTACTTTGTGATGAACAAAGTTTACAAGCTCACTGAGACGTGATCGTTAAAGGACCAAAATGTTTTTCTTCACATGATCTTGACTTTAAATCAACCAAGTTAAAGATAAGTTCATTTATTAGCAACAAACCTCCACATTTAAAGCGTCCCTCACACTGACACTTCAAGTAGATCTTCTAAATCTGAATATACAGCAGCTGTTGCACGTTTGAAATACAAACATCTGGCCTAATGAGCGAGTACTGACAGATTCAGGTGGATACTCCTTGATACGTAGATAGCTTTAGCAGTTTTATAAACACAGCCATGATTCTAAAACCAACCTCAGTTTAAATATGTTTGTGTGATTTACTTTAAAATAACAGAAATATCTTTCTTTTAATAAACAGCAAACAACCTGTGTGATCTGATCTGATGGTGTCATTATGAAATGCTGATGAACAGAGAATAACAAACCTGCTCACTCACAAGATCTTACTGTAATATTGTCTTTGTACTGTAAAATGAAACGCCCCCATCAATGCAACGTTGTGACCAGACACAGTTTATGTTAAACTAATGCTGTCATGATTGAAATGCTGAAGTTGCATGTTTGTTTCTTCAGGATAAATGTCTTCATCTCTGACCGCTGTGAGTTTCAGTTTTATATCTGTTTGAAGAGGGGCATTGTGTGTTAAAAAACCCTTACTGGTGTTATACCCTTTTAGAACCACCAGAGGGCGCTGTTTCAGTACAAATCAGCCCAGAAACTCACAGAGCACACACAAACTGTCTCTTCCTGGTTTTGTTTTTGGCCTTTTTGCTCAAATCCAAAGTAAAGAGAAGTTTGACTTTGGACTTAGAGTTGAAGGTCGCAAAGACATTTCAGTTCTACCAAGTCCAGTTTCCTGTGATTCAAGCTTCCAGAACCTAAGCTGACATCTAGTTTAAAATGTATCTCAGATGGGAATATTAAAAACAAATCTTTCATCAGTTCATTGGCAGGCTTGCGTACCTATGTGGTCGGTCGTTTTGAGTCTAAACACCACCGTCCCAATGACCTCTGCACTGTAATTGGACACGTGTGACCGCTGCATCCTGAGTCCATGCAGTGTACGATCAAATTCATCTTTGCTTTGCAGTATTATATATAAACTGTCTTGCTGCTGAGGAAGAGAATAGCTTCTATTTTTACATTCTCTTCAAACCAGAGCTCACAGCAACGACTTCCTTTACTATTTAAAGAGACTGAAGATTGCTCTTCTTGCAGCAACCTCTAATAACAGGAAGGATTGACTCTCAGCTTATTTATTTTTTTCTGCATGAATAATGCCAGCCTTTACAATATTGTACATTTCCAGTACTTGTTAGCCAAACAGATGACATTTGATTTTAAACGTTAGCAAGAGGATGAATCTTTAAATCAGATGTCAAACAAGAAAGCACAAAGCCCAACATTGCAAGATGACGCTGCGTGTTTAACCTTTAAAAAAAAGGCCAGTGTTTAAATATTCAGCTGGAGAGACAGAAGAAGAGTGGAAAACGTGACGATCAGGTGGCAGTGTAAGACCTCTTGAATATTCACTGACCATTTAAATGTCATGCCCAAGGACACCCATGGGGGGGGGAGTCCAGCTCAAGGATAGGACCTGCAGAGGTTAGTAAAACATGGTCCATCCTTATTTTAAGCAACAGTGACCATTTCATTTTAGACCTAAATACTCACCATTACCTCTTAAAGCAATAAAAAACATGTTTAATTTATTGTTGCTTCAGTTAAATGTATGAATAAATGAATCCTTTTTTTTTTTTTTGGCAGTAACTCTACTGACATAAGCGAGCCCAATGGGAGCTAATGTTAGCGAGGAGGCTAGCTCTAAAACTACTGATGGAATGTGAATACGTTGATTGAAATCATGTAGTTCCCCTTGTCATCATCCTATCCAGTAGTTTAATGGCCTGAGTTATAGAATAATGTGTAACCTGATGGTGATCTGTCTGACTATTTCCAGTGCAGAAGCTTGAACTCACCAACGAGAGGATTTCAAGAGTCCGAGAGAGGAACGCACTGAATGAGGAACTTGTGTGTGAAACTGTAGCTGAATTCACCATCAAACCGCCTGTGATTACCTGTTGTTGGTTTCAAACCTGGCAAACCTTAATATTCTGAGGACATTCGTATTATCTTCCCTGTAAATGAGGAACATTTAAAACAGGTAATATTATGAATTTTAAACAAAAGAAAGTTCGACAAACAGATTCTCCCAGTCTTGCAGATGAAAAAAAAATCCGGCATTTAATAACAATACTGACTGACTCATGGCTTTACTTTCCAAAGTGTGAATGGCATAACCTGTGCTGAGCTCTCAGTCCTCGGCAGAGACTGACCTGATGTGTTTTGGCAACAACTGTTGACTATGATGGTGCTGTTCCATTATCAGACTGTACAGTCCAATTCTGAAGTGTTCATATTTCCAGCTGAATATGTCAGCCTCCGTCTCTGGAATATTCTGGTTTTATCCTGTTCAAAGGGAGCAGGCTGCAGTACGCTGTCCATTTGTATATACAGTCTTTGGGTCCATTCCCCGCCTCTCCTGACACATCAGTGAAATCTGACCTGCGGTTCCTCTCCTCCCCTTCCTTTGTCTCTCCTCTGCAGTGTTTGCATTCTCATGTATACCAAACACACATTTGCTTACACGTGCAAAGACTGCCTCTCCAAACTCCCATGCTTTTCTTCATTTGTATACAGCATATATATCCTGACTGTTTCCTTTAGATTCTCTTTATGGAGACTGAAAGGGAAGGTTGTGCACCAAAGAGTGTGTTTCAGCCCTTAATGCAAGTTTTAAACTGATTTCCAGTTTAATTTAATTTAACAATGATCAGATGCCACTGGCATATTCTTCTTTTTCTTAAGCTGGCGGTTATTGTGTTTGCTTTAAAGAATATTACAAGCTTGTGGATTTCATTTTTGAAACTGAATGTCCCCTTACAGGATTAATAAAGTCTATATTATGATTTATACTTTGTGGGGGGCGGCAGTAGCTCAGGCCGTAGGGACTTGCGGACCAAAATATAAAAGTTGGTCTGGTAGCTGGAGAGGTGCCAGACCATCTCTGGAGCACTGCTGAGGTGCCCTTGAGCAAGGCACCGAAACCATCTCTCCATTGATGTATGACCACAGGTCCTGCTTGTGCATGAGTGTGATTCAGGCCTGTGTGCGTGTGAGAAGCATGTCCCTACAATAACCCCTCAGGGATTAATAAAGTATATAAATTAATGTTTTAAAATTATTATTATCTGTATTGGTTGTTGATTTCTTAAACTGTTTTGATCTTCTCGTCGACTGTAAGTGGGGTATCCTCCGTATAGGTCACATCCTCCTCTGCTTTGATTGTCAACTCTCTCCCCTGATCCCCACATCCTCAACGTGCTTTGAGTATAAACACTCATTCTCCAAACTTGAGGTATTTTATCTGCACTTAGATCCTGATGCCAGTAAGCTTCTGCTCCAGTTTGTACCCTAAACAAAGGCATAATGAGGGTAGTGGAAAAAGCAAACAGAAGAAATGTTTACTGCCACTTTCACACTGATCATTTACAGTGTATCTGTGAGGGGAACAGTTTGACTTTCATCCTTCAGCGTGACGAGATGTTTGTGAAGTGAGGACATTCAGGTCAGCACTCACTTCTGCTACCTCTTCTTCTCGGGGCCGGTTCAGGGTTAGTTTTGGGCTCACCCAGGGTTACCCAGACAGCACACAGAGCTGGCACAAAGGCATCCCTGAAGTGGGACATGGCGGGTGTCAGGTGGTCGTACTTGTTCTCTGTACATTGGATGCAGCACTTCTTCCTGAGGTAAAACATCAGTACTGGGTTTTTATGGTGCTGCTATGTGTGTATCATCTCTCCACAAAGCTTATCTTAGTCAAGGCTGTCTTATGTAACTAATGTTTTATTACACAGCGTTTAACTACTCTGACTAGTTGATATGGTGTAGTACAAAAACTGAATCTCCTCCGTTTCAATCGCCATTGATTTTAGACGGGAAAAGCTACCCCCATTCGTTGAGATGGCGAGGAGTTAAATTTCATGGTGTCACTATTTCAGATGACCTTAGCTTGGACTAAACCAACAGTAACATCGTTAAAAAGTCTCAACAGCGACTTTTTTTCTTAAGGAAATTAAAAGAATTTACCTTTAACGGTCACATCTTATGTAGCTTTTACAGCAGTGTTTTTTAAAACGCATCCTATAGCCAGCTCGCTCACTGTTTGGTTTGGAAATCTCTCTCTGCATTAGAAAAAAAAATCCTAAAACAAAGTTGTTCGTCTTGCAGGTAGCACGATTGGTGTTAGCCTGCCAAGGTCTTGGAGCTATTCACTGTGATAGGCTCCTGTCATGCGCCCTCAGCATCACCGGGGACCTCAGAGGTCAGCCAGTCTTTTTGTTCCTCTTCCCTCAGGCAGACGGTATCGCTCGAATAAAAGCACTTTGTCCCGTCATGCAAATACTTTTTTCCCCATGCGCTGTGTGCAACCTGAGCAAGCTTGTATGATCTACAGATACGTTTTTTTCATGTGGCCCTACTGTCTCTATTCTTTTTGCTGATCTATATTTATAGTCTGGTTTTTAAACTTACTGTCCTGTGTCTTAGTTGTACTGTTTTACCTCTTGCACATGCTTTCAAGTGGTTTTATACTGCATATGGCAATAAACTGAACTAAACTGCAAATCATTACGACAAACAGCAGATATTGGTCTTGCGTCTGGCCATGTTGTGTAATGTGTGTTTGGAGGACTTTAATGTTAAACCAGAAGGTTAGGGTTTTGATCCCCAGCTCTTGCAGCCACATGTCAAATGTGTCCCTGGGCCATTTTATCCTGAGGTATCCTCAGGCAAGACACTTAACCCCAAGTTGCTCCCACTGCTTGTTCTGTGGTGTATAAATACGTATGGAGGGAATTAGTGACACTTTAGCAGCCTCTGCCACCAGTGCGTGAATGTGTAGGTGTGGCATGCAGTGTAGAAGTGCTTTGAGTCGTCTGTTGACTAGAAAATCCATTCACCGTGTCTGTGGTCTCCAACGTTTCTTTAAAGTCAGCCTTGGTGGAATGAGACTATATGAGACACATGAACATCACATCCTGCCTCAGGATAAAATATCAGGTTTATGGTTTGATATTTGACATAACGTCAAACTTTAGGTTATAGTTATTTTTAGGGGGTTGAATGTGGTCAAATGAGGATTTATGGGAAAATGAGTGCCCCTTTACATAACCGAGCCCTGCAAGCTGGAGAATGTGTGCACATAAAAGGAGACGTGCTATTGAAGTGTTCTCAGCTGATCCGCGCGGAATGAAAAGGACATCAGCATACAGTTGACCTCTCAACAGTCAGCAGTGTGGAGGTTGATGCAGCCTCTGCAAGGTGAGACAAGGCCTCTGAGGCTGAGTTTCCTCACTGACAGGCACGGATGTGTTCAGGTCCAGTGGGATACACCAGTGGGTTTCTGTTGGACTAGTTTGTGTCTAAACAAAGCATTAATGTGGGCTGGCACATGCTCAGATATCTGTGTGGGGCTATACTGCAGATTGAATGTCCTCCCATGTGGGGGGGAAGTAGAAAACAGACACCATGAAGCTTCCGCTAAGGTTAATGCAGTATAGGCTACAGTGCGCACGAGCTTTAAATGAGTATCTAATTAAGGAACACAATGTTATGGAAAGGTCTTGAGAACATATTGTCAAAGCGTGTCTCTGTGTGTGTGTGTGTGTGTGTGTGTGTGTGTGTGTGTGTGTGTGTGTGTGCGTGCGCGTGCGTGTGTGTGTGTGTGAGAGAGAGAGAGAGAGAGAGAGAGAGAGAGAGAGAGAGTGAGAGAGAGAGAGAGTGAGAGTGTGCTAGCATCTGAGTCTGCAAGGTGAGATTTGGCCTCTGTGTCCTACAGCTTGCTGGCACTTGGCCAATCTGAAAACTGCGTGAAGTTACACAACATTACAAAAGACAACACCGGAAATGATGTCATTATTAAATTAGAAACAGCAGTAATTTCACCGTCAATAATGCAACCATGCAATATTAACGTAATAGTCACAAAGTATTTGAGTTTTAGAGACCATTTTTATCATTTAAATAAAAGCTGTATGGTGCCTATTTAGTCAATGCAGACTTTTATTTTGAAAAAACAACAAGAAGCAGATTACTGTTGTAGCAAAGTAACCATTCCGTGAGAGCTTCACAGCGGTCATTGAAAAAGGGGGCCGGACCGCGTCCAGGTTTCTTCCTACAAAAAGCAGCAGACTTTACAGTGGACAGTCAAGACCGGGGACATCGGGATATCGACTTTAAGAAACCACAGGGACAAATGGAAGGAATGAAATCGTCCGACTTCCTGAACTTTTAAAAAGTGTGTTTGTCATCACCATGTTCATCCCCGCTTCGCTGCGGACAAGAAGACCGACAGAAGACCGACAGAAGACCGACAGAGGACCGGTCGGCTTCTTTCTCCGGAGCACGCAACAACACGTCAAGGTCTCTACTGTCCCTGAAATAAAGAAAGCAGCAGAATGTGTCTGCTCTCTTCATATGCTGTTTGCAGGAAAGTGGTGAGTTTACTTACATCCGGACTTTTTTAAATTGTCTCTTGCATGAGCTCACTAAAGTGCCCCCCCCCAAAAATAAAATAAAAATAATAATAAATAAAATAATGAAATTGGATTGTAAAGTCGATAGCCTGCATCGACCATAAATACAGAATATTAAATGTAAAAAAAAAGACTTTTGTAAAAACAGAAATAACTTAGGCCTATAGTGATTTATTTATGTATTTGTCTGTTTGCATTGTAATTACGTTTAACAGATTAAGAAGTTATAAATAGCCTGTCAAATGGTTTCAATCTCAATATTTGCTGAATTTCTATAAGTGCACTCAAGCTCCACATGTCCTTCTCATAGAGCTGCAGATATGACCTCAAATCAACATGATGATTAGTCCAACATTTTAGTTTCTGCCCCTCATAGTTCACTGACATAGTCTCTATTTTAAATAATCTCAACTCTTAAAGCTGGGATAATGTTGCACATGTAATCATGTCTGATTAACTGTTTTATGGTTTTTTTATTGAATCTTACAAAACTCAAAGCATCACTTCAAATAAAAGCGACACATTTTAGTTTTTAAAGTACAAATTAACATTTGAAAATATATAACTTGCGTTCCTTGCAAACAGTTTTTTCCTCAGTCTTAACATGACTTCTTTGTTGTTCGTTGTCGTCTTCTCGAAAGACGAAATACGTAACAGAAGATTTTAAGAGTTTCTAATTGATAGTTATTGTGTTTGGCAGAGGCTTTCAAAGTATAGGTGCAACTTATGGTGCATACAGTAAGAAGTTGTGTTCTCTGTAGGATAAGTTGTGTTTGTTAAAGTCTTCACACATGGGATTTAAAATATATATAATTGGGATCGCTTGCAAGCGCCAACTGGAGGTCATCGTTAAACCTTGTCACCATTTACCACAAACTCACTGAACGGTCAGCTCACCAAAGTACGTTTTAGTAAGATAATGGGTAATCTGTAATGTGCTGCTCATGAATGTGACACTCTCTCTCTCTCTCTCTCTCTCTCTCTCTCTCTCTCTCTCTCTCTCTCTCTCTCGCTCGCTCTCTTCATCCATCTCTTTCCTCCCTCGGGATGATGGTCTGTTTGTTTCCCAGGCGGAAAGGGCTTGTGGAAGTAGAAGACTGAGTAAAAGTTCAAAGAGAAGTGTTCGTTGTTATCTCATTATAGGCAAATGTGAACATATCTTAAACAGAACAAAGTCACAATAAAGGCCTTTTAGACTGAGGACGTCAGTTTGCAGGTTAACATGATTCATAGTGGGGTGAATATGGACACTCTTAAAGGTGTATCTGGTTGGTTCTTGTCTCTGTTGTCGTGCCAAAGCAGGAAATTACTAACATTCCTGACATGTTCAGGTGATGTACAGTACACGGGTCCATATGTGGATTTAGAGCAACTATTCACTCAACAGGCTTTAAAGATATAACAGTGTTGGCAACCACTTATGGGTCTTGTAAAAATGGTTAAATCCAGGATTGATCCGTCATGTTGGGACTTCTTAGATCGGCTGCTGTACAACTACAATTTTTTCTGTTTCAAAGTCCCAGAACAAAGTTTGATTTATGAGTGCAAACTGGAGAGTTTGTCATATTAACTGTTGGTGATAAAACTCCATCCACCCCGTTGCACCACTGCCTTCTTGACTTGACTCTTCAAACAAATCCAACATGTTTCATAATATCAGGAGTTTAAAGTCTCGATTATCCAGTTCAATGACATGGGGTGCCTGTAGCGTATAGTGGTGAGTGCAGTCTCATGTACAGAGGCTGGAGTCCTCCAAGAGGTCTCATCATGTGGCTCCTTTCCCGCATGTCATCCCCCCCCCCTCTCTCTTGCCCTGATTTCTGACTCTCCTGACTCTCCTATTTCTGAAGTAACGGAGTAAAAGCGCCAAAATAAACCTTAAAAACCTTATATTAATAATAATAAACAAAAAAGTCAAATAGAGTGAAAACTTTGATTCAGCTGCTGCGACGTCATGGCCATCGACCGCAAATGCAAAAGCACTCTTGGACTGTTTTCTTTTAATGGCCTTTAAAACTCTTAGACATCTTCTAACGTGATGTAAAACACATTATAGGTGTTGTTCTTTGCTTGCATAAAGGATAACTATAAACATTTAGCATGTAGCACAGTGCCAATAATTGACTGTGGGGGGAGTTTAGTTTATTTTTTCGGGGTCAGTCTCCTGTTACAATAAAAGGAGCAGCTTTAGCCTTTGCGGCTAATGTCCATGTTTTTGGAAACATTTTGTTAATCAGTCTTCAAAGAACATGAAGTACTCCTTTAACTTGAGTGTGCAGACATCACGGCAGTCCAGCGCTCGAGCTCCACCACTAATTAACATTAGATCATAAATCCTAAACTAAAAGGTGTTGCTGCGACACAGGAAGTTTTTTTTTAAATTCAATTTATGTCCCTCTATTCCTGGCTGTGATTGTGTGTAAGTGTGTGTGTGTGTGTGTGTGTGTGCGTGTGTTTGAATGTGTATGTGTGTGTAAGCTGGGTTGTTTGTGTTGATCCAGCCCTCTGGGTTCTTTGTGTTTGAGGAGGGGTCTCCGGCCTCGCAGGGTTGACCTCAGGGTTGCCATGGAGACAGCAGGAGCGACTTCCTGAATGCTCGGCCCATCCCGCAATACATTACATGAGGCAGGCATCTGCAGTCCGGCTCTAAGCAGGAGTGGAAAAATCTGGAGGAAGGCGAAGACAACTGGGTTTTTCTCGAAGCTTTGCTTTCACTACGACGTGGAGTTACATTAATGAGCTCTAATGTGGAGCAAGTTTAATAAAATAACACATTAAGACTATAGATCAAGACACCAACACATTGCATCCAAAAGACACAGCTTCTGACAGAAATGTGTCCATTAGTCCGTCCGTTAGTAATTTAAGAAAAGGCGGGATTTGCCACTAACAGCAGCAGAGTGAGACCTTTTCAGTCAATAAATCGATTCTCCCTCTGTGTACGTACACTGCGACATGCTAACATTCAGTATCTGTGATGGCAGGGCTTCAGTAGCTGAGCTTTCTTTGGCTAACCAACTGAATATTATCATGCAACGTATTAAATGAAAAATGTCTTGTGACCTAAAACATTACAAAATAGTTGTTTAGAAATGTTTTACCGTCCAATCGTGTCGGCCATTTTTGTGGGTAAACTCAGAAAAATATCCTAAAGGTAAAACATGAAAATAATGAAGGCTGATGTTTAAGTTTAATGTGTAATTAAGCAGAAGAAGTCAAAATAGTCTCGCATGAGCAAAACTTCTGTTTCTACGCATTGGTACAGGCTAACGCTAACCATGTGAGGGCCATATCAATCCCAATTACCGTCCATTGTTTTTAGTGTGTAAAATGACGAAGGATTCGAATAAATAGTTGAACTTTTTGAGCTTGACAAGAGTTAAAAGTTTTATTTAACTGGTGTCTGCAGGTCAAAGTACAAAGTCGAGCTGGAGGAAACCGCTAACGCTGCGGCATCCAAAGTTGAAAACTTGTGCGCCTTTAAAGCTAACTCATTAAAACACTGTTTAACTCTTACACAAACAAGAATGTAACAGCAACATTTTTTTCTCCAGTTGTCAGTTAAATTTCCTGCCAGTTTTTGAATTGTTAGCTGTGCACTGCTACATGTAGCTCGTTAAGTTAGCATGGCCAGTTTCCTTTTTGGCTGCAGGGCTGCCCTTTACATGAACCTCAAACATTTGACAGTTATCACAGCGCTGTGATCACATTACACCATGTGCTTGGCAGGTGTGTGTGTCCTTTTACTTTTCACACAAAAACGAACGTGTCCTGCACCCATTGAGAAACAACAGGGGTTTATTATCAACTCTTCCAACAACATTGCTAAACATAGTTTCCTCAGAGCCCCTTGTGCTCTGCACCCGAGGGTGTCGAGGAACATTAACCTGCAGTTTGTGTCCTTTAGGAGTCAGCGGTGTTAATAATCACAGTTCTGGTTTCACAGACCAGCAGCTCAGTTAGTATTCAGGACCGTGATCGGAATATCTGCTGGTGTGTTAAAGTGCTGAAAGAGAGACTGATGTACAAGGTGAACAAAGCAGGGCGTTCAAAGACAGGCTGGATTATCATAACATAGAGAACGCAGATTTGACACTCTGTTTCTCAGATTAAAAAAACACATTTATAATTATTATTTAAAAATGTTTCATTTTAGAGAAGCAGCAGAAATCATGAAACCTCTAAACTGAGCAGTCAATGTTTAACGTGTTCAAATACTGAGTGACCGATTCCACTGAAGAGTCAGGAGTGTTAACAGGAGTGTTGATCGTATATGAAGCCTTGATGTCTTTGTCTGATGTTTTTTTTTTTTTTTTTAACCTTATGTTGAATATCTTCTTGGGCAGTGATTCTCAACCGGTCTAACCTCAGGACCCACCGCCAACTCCCTCTTAATATTTTTCAACCAATCAGATATGTTTGATGCAAAATTGTGCAGTTTGGACGTCAGACAATGTGACACATGTCTGACGATGAAAAGAAAAAAACCAGCAGACAAACAAAAAAGCATGTTGATAGAAACAAGCTTCATGGATGAAGTTTCCAATGAAGTAGGGGTTCTGATCCACCAGTTAAGGAACCACAGTTCTAGGGCATTGGTTCCTCACCTGGGGTCAAACATCTCGACACTCTGACTTCTCTGATGTTGTCAAAATTAGATTTGAACATATGAAGAAAAATCAGGCGGAAAAAAGTTAGTGGCTGGTTTGATCTTTGGGTTAGAGCCAGTGTGTGTAGTCCTGTTCACTTTGGATTCTTTCAGTGAAAACAATCCCGGCTTTGTGTCACTTTCTTTCCTTGTGAGGGGCTCAGGTTTTCTCAGATACGACTCAGGGGGGCTCCCAGAAAAAAGGCTTAGAAACAGCTGTTTTCTGCTAATTGATGCATAAGTAGATTGCAGATGATGGGCTGAAATTCCTGCAGCGCAAGTCCTTTAGGCAGATAAGATCCATGAAATATACATCCACCAAAATTGCTTGTTTCTGCCGCTGACATGATCAGATTGTTTTCCCAAGTGTTTGACAATGTAAAAAAAAAAAAAAAAAACAGACCTGTTTCCTGAAATCATGGCTGAAAAAGTGACTGCAGGAAAAAGCTGAATCTTCCACTCTGTACATATCTGCAACCTGATGTAGTTTACAGACAGCCATTTGGGTTCTGAATAAAATAAATGAATATGACTGGCTTTACATTACAGGGAGGCAGGATGTGTTTCCTTTCTCCCACTTTAACGTCTCCTGAGCTTCGACCTGGACGTGTTAAACTAAAGCGCTAAGACGTCTTTGCAGTATTCATATAACTGTGTTTAAAAACACGAGTTTGTGGTCAAATGATAACACGATTCATCAAACTCACAAGTGAAGAGGAAAAACGCTGCACTTTGGCTCTGGACACAGCGACAGGAAGTGTCATGGTCGTTCATATACTGTCCCTCTCTGACGCTGTTTAATCTGGCACACTGCGGCTGTCATTGTGTTGGTGTATGTGTGGAGCACAGACATTTCTTTTCCTCTGTAGCAGTTTGAAGATAAAAATATCACAGCAGTTTTTTTTTACTCTTTAATTGACATGATGGCTTCTAACTGGAACCAATGACACTATTCTTTTTTTTGTCTCCAGAATCTCAGGTGCATTCTGGGTGCACGGCGGTACGGTGGTTAGCGCTGCTGCCTTACAGCTTGAAGGTTCCTGGTTCGAATCAAAGTAGGGCTGTTGTGCTTTCCTCGGGTACGTGCAGCAGGAGGCCTACAGGTCATGAGACACGCACACTGGTCATGTTAGATTCTCAGGATAGTAAGACTCAAGGACTCATAAGAATCTGACTGATTATCAGTTGTGCTCCTCTTATTCAAGCGGTTTCTGTCCAAAGTCGAAGTGCCACCTTGCCTTGGTCCGCAGGGTGTCGAGAGCGGAGATTTGATCAGAGCAGGACTGCGTGAAAGCCAAACTGAAAAAAGTTCCCCTCAGTCACGCTCTGCTGTGCATGTTCTTTTGATAAGACAGGCCCAGTTTTCTGAATGGCATTCACAGCGTGCACTACACAAGAGCACAAAAGAGTCCTGTTAACAATTTAAACCACAAAAAATGCAGCCATGTTGCTTCATCAGAAAAACGAATCAAAGGCCGAATCATGATCTTTTAAATTAAGATGCACATTCTCTTAAAGACAGTTTAACATCCTGTGATTTCATCATGGGTGACCAGATAATGGCGTGCTGTTAGTTTACTGCATGTAGAGCCTTTGGCTATAGAAATGAAATGTTATGAGAGTATTTGTTGTAATAACGTTTAAAGGTCACTTTGAATACCAAGGTCAGAAGCGAATAGATTAACAAGTAGAGGATGTTTGATTTATTTATTTCAGCTTTAATCCCTTTAGTGACACATTGCAGATAAAACAAATCTATAATATAAACAGCTATAATAAAAACTGCCCTTCCCATGTTCACTTCTTGTCCTGAGAGACTTTTAAAATGTACCACCACTCACATCTCAACGTTTTTATCATCCTTAAAAATGCAAAAAGAAGTTCTCCTCCTCTCATATTTACGCTCTTAAACTGTCCCTTAAATACAACAATAATAAGGACAACTTTTTCTGTCTCGTGTTCGTTTCTGCCGGTTTCCTCTTCCGTCTTCTGTCTTCCTCTTGCCCCCCTCCTCCTCCTCCTCCTCCTCCTCCTCCTCCTCCTCTCTGTGTGTTACTCGGTTGCCAAGTGCTAAGAATCTTGGGAATGTAGGATTGCAATGTTCTGATAAAGTTTGCTTTGTTCCCCAAGTGACCTGAGAGAGAGAGAGAGAGAGAGAGAGAGAGAGAGAGAGAGAGAGAGAATAGTACCCATATGTTCACTAATACACACACACACACATACACACACACACACACACACACACAGAGAGGCCTATCTGCACGTGAGCATCTTGTTATTCTCCATGAAGACAGTGGAGCGTGGAGACATGCATGGGCGCAGATTGAGACACACTGTAAAGCAGACATGACTGTGAATACAGTAACACACAGTCGGGCTCTCGGTGCTGAATACTGGAGGAGAAGCAGCATTCCTGGAGCATTGTCCAACCATCCATTAAGCTTATTTACAATAGACTGCCTGGAGTTAAGAGCATTCAGGCACTACGAGACCAAGAGTCAAGAGCTCCCCAAGCCTCCAGGGATCACCTCAAGAGCACAGCAGAGATTTACTATTTCATTAGTGTCTCCAAACTCTGATTTTCTTGCACTTTGTTCTGAAGTGGAAGGAGATTGATCTTTGGGTTGTGAGAGCTGAAGAGAGTGATCAAACACGCAACGTTTAGATCCAAAAACAAACAGCAGAAGAGGTTTAGGAAACATTTAAAGAGAGCTATTTCTGTCCAGACACGGTTTGTGGGACCAGTATCGTCTCCCAGTTGTTTTCATGCAGACTTCCTGAAGGAGTCGAGGTTCGACTTACTCGACGGTTCGCCGAGAGCTCGTTTTTCTTCGCTAACACTTCAGAATGAAGAACTACATTTTCAGATTATTTTTTTTCTTTCTCCTCTGTGTTGAGAGTTGTTCGTTTTTCCTGGCTGAAGACACTCACTTTTAATAAAGATGTTTGAATAAGATGCGAAATAAAAGCAATAGTTAGTTAGATGCTAATCAGGTTATAGGTGAGAGCAAGAAGATAGCTAGCTTAGCACAAAGGCTTTTAATAGAGGAAGCTGTTAGCTTGACTCTGCTCATCAAAGGTGGCCAGATCTGCTTTCACTAAGCAAACTAATTCACTATAAAACAGAACAGTCTCACAGTGAAACTATGGAGAAATACTTATAATGTATTCAAGGACTGGTCTGATGTACTTCTTATGACTTCAGAAGAATGAAAGAATGCAGTTTTAAGGTACTTTGAGTGAAACAGGCTTCAGTCTTTGGCGGATCATTTCACTCACAGGATGTTAAAGCAGGATCCGTGTGAGGTGGGAGATATAAAAAACGCTGAGCTAACACATCAAATATACATGTTTTCAGTCAGCACTGATGCTTTCAAATGATCCGAGCGCCTTAAAGAGCCCGCTCACACGTTGAATGACTCCTCCACGTCGTGTGTGGCGGATCACGCCAGGCACTTCACATTTAATACGGCTGTAACACACGTTGGGTAAAACGCACACTTGTTTTACACTTTCGTTCTTTGTTAGTGACAAAGAGAGGGAGGTAACGGGGGGGGGGGCATTCCTGTCTTTATCTCAGCACAGGACACACATGTGATTACATGCTCTCCTGCTCTTTCACTTACAACTCTATCGCACACACACACACTCTCCTTTTCTTTGTCACACACACAGACCTATACAAACACACACACACACACACAGACGTGTGTGTGTGCGTGCGTGCGTGTGTGCGAGTTGTGTTACTTTGAGGAAAAAGGCGATGGGAAATGCAACGAGAGAAACAGGAAGTGAGCGATCGGGTTGGGGGAGCAGGGTCACAAAGGGCATGATGGGAGTCCTCTATGCTCATTTGCGTGTGAACAAGTAATTAGATGTGTGTCTGTGTGTGTTTGTGTGTGTGTATGCTGAGCTGTGGGAGTGTGTATGAAGGCTAAACAGAAAGGCTGAGTTGTGTTTACATTGTAAATATGTGTGTGTGTGTGTGTGTGTGGGATGGGAGTTAAGGTTGAGGAATGTCACATGCTGATAAAATGCTTACTGGACAACAAAGCCAGAGAAAGAAAACATGGTGGAAACCATTAAGGACACGATGAAGGCTGACTTTAAACATGGACAGTTTTATAAAACCTCACTGCAGAAGCTTCACAGCAGCATCACAGACGCTTGAATGTTTCTTTTGATAAGTCGCTTCAAATCCACGAAAAAGAAATATGAGACAGCTGTTGATTCTCGGGAGCCTCCAGAGATCAGAAAAATGCTTTAGGAAGCTCCAGTCGATTAGTCGAGACGTCGTGAGCGAGTTTGTTTCGATAAACTTTCCAAATACAAACTGGAGGCTAACTGTTAGCGCTGGTGCTAAACGCTTCCGTGGATGCTTTCTGATCCAAATGTCTTCATTCTGCGTCTTCAGGAACACCAACTGTTCTTCTTTGTGAAGTTTGTCACTTTCGCCCAGTTTATTAAAAGATAGTGACACAGCATGAACAGAGCCAAGATGACACTGTCATGACTGCATTATTCATTACTATAAAGTTGACTGCAGCGCTGGTTGTCTCTTTTGTTCCAGACTGGATGACGGCAAAATGAATTCCACTGTGCAAAGACATGTGACGTGTAAGGCCCCGTGTCCACCGAGCGCTTTTTCCTTCTGTCGTTGTTTTCACTGACGAGAAAATGTTTGCAGCATAAAGCGGCCACCTGAAATAAATAAATAAAGGAGCACCGCGAGCGTCCTGCTGTGTGGCCGCTCCGAGCGTCTCTCGAGTTGAAAATCTTTCCTCTTTTCCAAATGTTTGATTTTCCTCGTAGTTCTGCTTCCTTGGGTTCGGGTTTTGTACCCACGTCCTCTTTGCCACGCGTCTAAACGATCGCAAATATTAAACGTGCAGTAAAACGTAACGGAGCAGCGTTGGTCATACGGCAGCCGTTGTCATAGAGACGGGGCGGACATGTGGTGCTTTTCTTCTCGGCGCACAGCCAGCGCTTTTCTGCCTGGAAAAACACAACACACAGGGCCATGACATCACCTCTTTAATCAGCATCTTTGGACTATTGAGAGCGTTGCTGTTTTTTCAGCTGGTTAAATCAATCAATCAATCAATCTTTTTTTTGTATAGCGTCAATTCATAACAGGTGTTATCTCGAGACACTTTACAAAAAGCAGCTAAAGGACCTTACTGTTTGTCTGTTAACATTAACAAAAGAGCAGGTAAACAGACCCGGGCTCATGACGGAACAGCCATCTGCTAAACTGCGCTGGGCTTGAAAATGGGATGGGGGAGATGGGACAAGATGCAGAAAGAAGGATAGGATGGGGGGGGGCGGGGGGGCGGACCCCGGACCCCGGACCCCGGACCCCGACTGGTAGACGTTTCCTTTAGAGATTTACCAGAGCGCCCTGCAAAAAGAGAATTACAGTAATCCAATCTGGAGGTAACAAATGCATGAAATAGTGAATGATCTCACATTGATAGTGATTAAAGTCTCTTTGTCCACAGGTGCTGCACGGTCCAGTGGCTGGTTGGCAGTCAGGGCTACTGTAAACATCCTTGACTGGAAGCTGGTGTCAGGGTTTGGGCTTTCAGTCGGATGTTTGCAGCAGCCAACTGCTAGTACCATCGCTACCCTTCACCTGCTGCGTACTCTACCTCAAAGAGAGACGTGCCCAGGTCTTTGACACACACACACACACACACACACACACACACACACACAAACAGATGATTGAGGGGCTGGAAAAGGAAAATAATTGAATGATATAACGAGACAAACCAGGTTAAAGGAAAATGGTGGAATAATTTTATTCATTTGTGTGTTTTTAGTGTGATACCAAAACAAACTCATGTTTGTGCACCTCTCTGTCACACTACGACACCTCCAACAGTCCCCTCGCGTTTTCTGCGAGGAGTTAAGTGCAAGTGGCGCTAAAATTGTCCCAAGTGCTGGAGCTGCAGTAGCTGTGGCCTGCACTGATGTGTAAGCAGAATAAAGAACTGAGTGTGTGCACAACTAAGGCAGGTCCAGAAGTTCAAAGTGTTTAAAGGGAAGTGAGGCAGAAAGCTGCAGCTGATGGAAATGCAGAGACTTTGAGGGTTTTCGTTTTCTTTTTAGGAAAATGTTTTCAAAAAAATTGATTTCCGAGTTATGCCTTGTGGTAAAGTTTGTGTTTCCAAACCTATTCAGTCAGAATAAATGCTGTCTGAATAAACTCTGTGTAAAAAAAAATGAAAATGAGCAGTTATTGCATTTAATAAGCTCTCTAAACATTGGCAATGATTCAGTTTATAGCAAGTTGAAATATGTACCAGTGGGACCGAGCTAAAATCCCTGTAGGGAGGAAAAGAAGTTTCAGGCCGAAATCCTCGTCTGTGTTCAGGCCGTGTAGTTCCCTGTGGATGGGAGCGGCTCCATCCTCTCCTGAGAGACGACCATGGGGTGGGGGGGGGGGGGGTCGAAGCTGGTTTGAAAACAAATAAGAGGAGAAGAGGTGAAGATGACGACGACAAGGGAGCGGAGACAAAAGAGAACATATTCCTGAATGGTTCAATCAGAATTCTGTATCGGTGTGCGCTGAGGGGAAGTGGGTGTAACGTACACTTTGAGGACCCCAGACAGGGAAGGAAGGAAGGAAGGAAATGAGGAAGGAAGGAAGCCTTCTAATATTACAGCCTCTCCCTCCCCCACATCCATCATAGCTTGAATGAAAACATGCTGTGCTTCTCACAGTTTCTGTCTAAACAGTCTCAGCGTTCCTTCCTTGGTGCTGGAAGACCCAGGACACACAGATCAGCTCCCAGGCTCCTCCACATTCAGACCAGGCTGACGGGCTGCACATTTAACACAGGAGCCAGTTAGCATTGAGAAATATGTCTGTCAAACCCGACGACTAAAAATGAATTTTGAGCTTCAGGGGTTTGAGGCTGTGTTAATAAATGTGTTGCAACTTTGAAGAGTTTTCAATCAAACAGCTCAATGTGCAGTGTCTATATGGAAAACTTCAGGAATTGCAGCGTCTTGCAGATTTTTCCCTCCTTTCGGTGTAATGTAGGTTTTTGCAAAACAGAACTCAAGACACCAGTTTCAGTGTTTAGTGAACACACTTGTGTATTTTGATTTCCTCCCATTTGAAATGTGTCATATCATCGCTGAGCTGCATGCGAGGTGTGAAGTTGCCCTCTTGACCTCTGAGCTGCAGGAAGTGTAAACATCCTACACTCTCGGCGTGCGCCCTCTGGTGGCCGGGAGTGAGACTGTTTGCCCTGTCTGGTTCAGGAACTCGACTCACAGCTGTGGAGAAATGCTCCCCCCAAGTCCTCCATTACAAATCTGGTTTTAAATGCATCATCATGGAAATTTGCAAGAAGAAACATCTGAGGAAAAATGAAGGCACTCTGAGAATTAGTTTGAATTTAAAGGTTTGACAGGCAATCCATATGATGCCCAAGAAGTGCGTTTCACCCACCAAGTGTTCTTCTACACTTCCTGTTCTGAACAGAAAATTTCACCATCGAGGTTTGAAAGAAAAGAAGAAAGAAGCTCTTTCTTTAAGGTCATGAAGAAAAATGTATTTAATTGAACATAATTAAAGAGTTTTAGAGTTTTCTCTTACCACACACAGATTTACAATAAAAAAACACAGAAAAGCTCAGGCCCACAGAAACGTTCATTTTCACATGTTTTCTATGTGGGAGTTTGCATCTAATTCCTCCGCAGCATTAGAGTGCACATCATCAGTGTTTAAATTAAACTGGCCGACAGCCTGTGTAAATAAAGAGTCTATTAAAGTATTAACTGAAGGATTTGTGTGATTCCTCTGACATCCTCGGTTGAACTGCTCGGGAATGCTCGCCATTCGGGACAGGAAGTAGGGAGCGGCACAGCTCTGATTGGACAGTTTCCCTGACCCAGCGACCTCGGTCATGGCTGTCCCACTGGGGCAGGGACACAAACAAACACACACACACACATCAGAGTGTGTGACTGGGGCCAGGGAAAGGACATAACGGAGGAAATCGGGATGAAAATGATGGAGGAAATTGAAAGACTGTTCAGGGTTTTATTTTCCCTTGTACACTCTTTAAATCTTGCTGTTGACACTGTCTTTAAAAGGTAAAAAAAATACAATAAAGTGATTACAAAAATGTGGTTTTCCTCCATCAGTCGTGTGTTCATGTAAAGGTGTGTGTGTTGTGTGTGTTCATTGGTTTTCTTTGGCACCAGGAGGAAAGACGTACAGAGGAAGCAGAAACAGTGGGTGTTTTCTCTCTGTGTGAACTTCCATGTCTGCTCTCTGGGACTAAAAATATACAATCTATAACCAGTTTCTCAGAGTGGACGGATGTGGCTCTCTGAAGATTGATTGAGTTATTTCACTTAGTCTTTAATTTATAAACTCTTAAGATCTGAAACAAACAGATGTGCATTTGTTCAAAAGGAGTTTTTGTATTAAGTTCAAAATATAAATGTAATTTCTGCTCATGAACACTAGAGGGCAGACCAGTTCTGAATTATACTACATTTCGAACAATGTGGCTCCACATCCGGTCAGACTATGGCGTCAGACCCAGCATGGAGGAAAATGAGCATCCTTTATTTGTTCATGAGCCGCCTCTTCTGACCTTTGATCTTTACATAACGCCATTATCAGCAACAGAAGGGAGAGACTGAGGCACCATTGTCTAACTCTATAATAAAGTTAGACAATGCCCATGCCACAATTTGTGTTAACATGGAAATGTATATATTAAAAATCTGTGGCACATTGAAATAACTTTACCGCTTTGTGTTAGCGAACATTTTAACCTGAGGAAGCTAAAATATAAATACAGAAAGTTATTTTTTCAGTGTGCCACAGATTTTTTTTTAATCTGTTTTTCATTGGTGTGTTCATGTACAGACTTGGTTACCCTGTTGACCACGTTAAATGTTTATATTGAGCCTGTTGGTTATTTTCTACATTTTGTTGTTAAAGTGTCTCCTTTTCTGACAACAGGTTGGGTTCGAGGTTTAGGCAGGGAGGGTATACTGACTCTTTCCAGTACTCACTGTATTTATCTGGTATCAGAATAATCTGAGGACAGGGAGATACACGCACATCAGGAGGTGCAGGGCCAAACATAAACAGCAGGGTGAAGATTTAAACAGAGGGTTTAAAAGTCTTCATGTGTGTGACCCCGACTTTTCAAAAACGATCACCGGGACACCAGATAAAGTGAAAAACTGTTAAATCTGGAGATGGGAAAAAACTTACGCTTCAATCAATTAATCAATCAAATAAGAACTGTATTCCATATACTTTTGTACTGTCACATCAGCACTCAAATAAGAGGCCTAATCCCTATATGAAACTTTGGAGAAAGTCAGAATCCTGTTTTTTTTGTTGAAAATAGTAAATGAGGGACTTGAAGAAAATAACATTAGGTAAGGAGTGTGTTTTATCATCATGGGATCTAAATCCCGTTATGATCTTCTGATATAAAAGGGCCCTTTTTCAAGTCCAAAAATAAACGTTATTGCTCCAAAGTAGAAAAACAAGTTAGCTTGTAGTATACTGCAAGAGAGATTAATGTCAAGCATACAGTACAAACAAGTACCACTAGGTGGAGCTATAGTGTCACAGTTAAAACACCTACTCTAACAGATGGCGGATGCAGAGGTTCAATGAGTAGTTTTCACTCCTGTTTCTGGAGCTCTGACCCTGAAATGTCCCTGAGTTGCTCGCAGTTTCCTTATGAGTCAAGGGAGGAATGAGGATGTGAGAAATGCACTCACATATTGCTGCTTGCATTTCTTCATGCAGGTCACAGGAAGTCCAAGACATTTTCAGGATGTTTTCTGCACGAGTGTACACTAAGATCTCGCTGTGTTGAATTGAATGCTGTGATTTTAAAAATCATTTCTGATACACGCGTCACGAGGACTGTGAGCTGGGTAGCAGGGTTATGATCCTCTGCGACACTCTCTCTGGCTGCTCAACGTTTCACTTGGCTGGTTTGACATAATGAAAGATAATAGGAAGTTTCTGTTTTGAGCCTGCAGCACAAAGCAGAAGTGAACTCTTTCTGCAGGAGACTGAGTTTCTGCCACAAAACAGACAGCAGGGAAAGCACCCGAAACCAAAACTGAGCCCAGTTTCAGCGTGACGCCGACACAGAAGCAGAAGAACAACAACAACATCTGAGCAGACTGCAGTCAGACATTTAACAGCAAAACACACACAATCAGTGTGTGTCTAACATATGAACTGTGCAGCCATTAGAAGATGAACACTAATCAATCCTACGAGCACAGAGTTGTCGCTGAATAAAGTTGCAGATTTTAGCTGTTTGTGACTCTGCATACTTTTAAACGAGGAAACCGTATTTAGGTTTATAGATTGAAATTTTAAGCTTTCGAAAATATTAAAGGTCCATTGCATTGACACTACTTTGTGCAAACAATCCCACAATGCAATACCACACAGTTTGTTAAGTGGAAGAGAGAGAGAGAGCTTTTAGGCAAAAAGCCATAAGAGTCATTCCTAGCGTTCGGTGACATTTGAGTCCCCATGACATATTATGGTGTATTTTGTTTAAAACTGGGTCAATACTCTTTTTGAAACGTTTTTCTTCAAGTATAAATCTTACTCTACCATAGAAAAAAAGGATATATCCTCAGAATTGATTGTTTTAAATTAAATGTTCTCATGTTAGTGAAGGGCAGGTTAAAATGCCATGTCCCCAGTCATGTTTACGCAACTAAAATTGCATAAATATGGCATAAATATAAAAAAAAATTGAGATTTCTTTTTATTGGTATATAGTCTTTTTTTAAATGTTGCTCATCATATAATAGTTTTTGTCATTTATATAATTTTAATGCATAAAATCATTAAAAGACACTGTGTCCCTGAATTGACTGTCCACCCTGTTACTCTGGTGAGAGTCCCTTTGGACGAGCCCCCTAAATGTTCCCATGGTAACAGAACTCTTAGGCTATGCTCTCAAGAAGTGATACATTTTTGGAGGGAAACATCAACAAGAAGCCCAGTGAGTATCACTCTTTTATCAACCTTTTTTTCAATGTTTTAGAATTGTTTATAGATGTGGTAAAGCATAACATGTCCACTCTGTTACCCTTATATTTAGTGGAAAACAGTATTTTTTTGTGGTATTGAAAATATTGCTGATAAATATGTACAAAATACTCCTTAATGGTCGTTTTGTATTAGGTTGTTTTCCTTCATAGGGGTAGAAATGGCTAGGTTTAGGATAAAATGTCCCCCCTGTTACCGTCCACCCTGTTACTGTTATGATCAGTAACAGGGTGGACACGGTGAATGAATTTGTGTTTACAGCATGTTTTGACATTTGTTATAAGTGTATTATGTATTATCTATTATAATCATTATTTAAAAATCAATTATTTAAATCAGTATACATGTATTTGTTAGAAAAATGGCACCAATGTCTGCTGCGGAAAAGCAGCAGCGTTACAGGGCACGTCGTGATGCAGACCCTGTGAAAAGGTTAAATTACCTCAAAACAGAGAGGGAGAAATGGAGAAGGGACAGGGAGGAAGGAAGGAAAAAGAAAATATCAGAACAAATGCCTTATCAAGGAGCCACTACCTCTGAATAAGAGGTCATTCAAGCTTGAGAAGAAACTATGGAGTTTCTTAGAAAAGAATCTTGGGATCTGGTTAGGAAAATAGTTTGCGTTTCCTCAAACATCTGTTGGTTAGTAACAGTAATTTTTTTTCCTATGTTGTTTAATGGGTAGGGAGTAAATATGAAGTTTGAGGTGGAAAGGTTCCTGTTTTGGTCAGGCGGTGGGGTAGATGAATTGTATTTCTTTAATAATAGGAACTTATTTGGTAATTTTGTTTATTTGTTAAGATCCCCAGTAGCTTCTGTGTTAAACAGTAGCTACTCTTCCTGGGGTCTCCATATTTTCATTGACAATATTTCATTAAATGGTGCATGTGTGTGTGTGTGTCCACCCTGTTACCCATGTGTTTTTGGGATATTAATAAAATAAAATACAACAATATGATGTTTATCTTTGTGGTTATTTGCAGGGAATAAATTGGTGAAATACAATCAATTAAAACATTTTTCAAATTCCATCAAACTTCCTTTTATTTCTAAAAGACTTATGTAAGAATTACGTTTTACGTCAAGCTATAACAGCTTTTTCAAGATAAAGCTTGTTCAAGAAGAAAAATGTTACAATGCTTTTCCAGTGTAAAGAAAGGGACATTTGAGCTTTAAGAAAATGTAATTAAGAATATGACTGGGTTTTCAAAACAATACGTAATAGAGATGATAATGTCTGGTAACAGGGTGGACATTTGACCTCTGTCACACGGAAAGAATCTATCTAAAATTAATAGATTATAATATCCTGAGCTGGACTAATATCATTTTCTGATAGTTTATAAAGCCCTCCTTCAGATCAAATGTTGAAATCATGAACATTTTGACATTTTTTTTTGAAAAGGTATCGAGCTGAAATGGCACCGAATAGCAGGAATGACTCACAAATGCTGCCGGGGCAAAAAAATTCACTCCAACAACATTTCCAGCAGTTCGCTGACTGACACTAAAAGGCTTTCATGTTGCAGGCAGAAAACATCCAATCTAATTGAACACTCTGGTTTAGAACAGGTGCTTGTATATGTTATATCTCACATTTAGACATCATTCATGTCATATTTTAAATTACTTATGTTTCCATCGTGTCTCAGCTTGAAAGGTAGTCATGAACAAAAAACGAGTTGTTACGTTATTGTGGTGAAATCTCATGTTAAATATTTGGTGTTTTACATGTGTGCCATTTTTTAACCAAATAATGAGGGGGAGTGTTGTTAAGTATCAATATCAAGAAGCAATACCGGTGTCAATAAAATCCTAATGATGCGTATCCCTAATCCACACACACACACACACACACACACACACACACACACACACACACACACACACACACAAATGCAGACAAAACTGCAGGTACTAAAATGTACAGGCAAATAGAGCCACAGCTTGTCAATCCAAACTATTTATAAGACGAAACAACAGAAAAGAAGCAGGCTGTCATTAAGTGACTAGTCCACTGTTTGACTGACAGAATCTTTTTTGGAAAGCCTTGTGTTAAATAACAGGGGATAACGTAAAGGCCCATAAGTTCCCTGTTTGTCTTTGAGTTTAACGATACTTTCTGGACTGGCCAATGACCTGATAGTACCAGAAAGCACGGCTATTTGGCACCATCCCTCAAGCCTACTGTCCAGGTACAAAAATGTATTTATTTGTTCATCCATCTAATCTGTTATACAGACTTCATGTCAGCTGCCTGAGATGGGTTTTTTTTTTTTTTTTTGAGTGTGAAACAATCATTGATATATAAAGAAGCAATCCCCACTAACACTGGACCTTTTTGTTTCAAACAGGACCGCTCAGAGCAACATGGCGTCACTGTGAGGAACAAAGAAAAGGTCTATAAATACAAAGGCAGAGTCTTTTTTTTTAAGGGGATTACTCCTAATCTCTTATATAACATCGAACTCATCAATACAAATTGTTGGTAGTCTCTCCATCTGACAGAGAATTTGTGTGAGGACAATTCCAAGAGCAGAAGAGGTCAAAGGCCATCCACCCTGTTCTTCATTAAAAACAGATTTACTAGATCAAGGGTCGTCATTCTCTTATCCAGAGGCTCTCAGCTGCTCTGTCACCACCCACATTTTCTAAAGAGAAATTCAACCATTAGCAGGTGTTGAATAAAAAAATGTTGCACTTTGAAGAGAAGAAACCAAACATTAGTGGTGGAGTACATGGTATATGAAGAATACTCACTTATTTTACACCCACTTCTTAATCCCCGCTGATTCAAACCACTGATTGATGGACAATCTTCAGTAGCCTCCCGAGCAGTGTTTCCATCAGCTGGACCAGCGAGTGCCTGCATACCGCAGAGTAACCACCGACCAACACTCATACACGCATACTGTTGAACCAAATATGACATCATACATGTGGTAAGCGGTTTCAAAAAACACCAAACTTTATTCTTCTTTTCAGAGTTATGTTGCATAACTGCCTCCAACTGGCACCTCCTGAGTATGAATGAACAATGATAATATGATATATACGTTATTTAAAATAAAAGTGCAGAATTCACTTTCTGCCACATCTGTTTTTGTTTTTTTCTCTGGCACACATCTGCCAACCCTCTCATTTTTGTTCAACAAATCGCTAAGATATAAAAGACACGTGAGGCTGTCTGTGGGGGGGAAACCGAAGCACAAAACATCGTAAATGTACTGTTTTTATTTAAATGATTTTAAATATTTTAAATATTTTCATGGACTGGATGAAGAATTGAATAACATTTAGATTTGAATAAGCTGACAGAAACAATGTGAACTGATGTTCAATTTCAACCCTATAACGAATAAAAGACACTTCGACGTGATACAGGGGTTTATCAAAATGCTGAAAAAATCTCCATGAAGTATAAATGATCATCTAAAATATACATTTTCCTCCAGTGCAGTGCAGTGTGCCAGAACCAGCAGCAGGCAGGCCTCACCTGGCAAATAGATAAGATCACTCTTTGAAATCCACAAAAACACAAAGTACCACTGCCTTGAATTCAGCCCTTTAGACGTTCTGGTGTGAAAACAGCAATGATGAGATTGCCCGTCTCCAGCTGTGTTTAAAGTCTCACGATCCCCCCTCGAGGTGGAGCGAGGAGGATTTTGTGGAAGTGTCTCTTTAAATGCTCAGCGGCGTGCAGCAGAACACACTGAGAGGAAATAGAAGACGAGAGGACAGGAAGCACATGGAGACGCCATCTGTTGTTGGCCCACAGTGTAGGAGGGGAAAAGTGCCATCATGGAGACGATAGCGCATACACAAATATGACAGAAAGCAAAAGACAAACAGAGTGTTTACAGTGTGAGCATGTTTTCATTTGACAAAGACGCTTCAAGGTTTTTAAATTTAGAACCAAACTACAGAACTGGGTTGAAACAGAGATTCTGATAATGCTTGTTGATTAGCACGTTCAAAATACCCCCAGGAGCATTTTGAACACGTGCACTCCTTAAATTTGCAACAGAATTTCAGCAGGACTGCCCCTGAAATCTTCTTGATCTGGTTGTTCACACATGCATCTCATAGCTGGAGACCATCCTTCAGTCAATCAATCAATCTTTATTTGTACATACAATTCATAACAAGTGTAAATCTCAAGATGCTTTACAAGAAAGCAAACAGGATGTTAAAAAGATTGATCGATTGATAAAACATAATATTGCACATGTTAAAAAAAGGCTACTGTGTTGGTCACAGGCAACGCCAAAATAAGAAACTTGCAGAGTCTCTGTCTGTTCATCAGCAACATTCAACATCATTCAAGCCACAGCCACACAGATGTACCTGAGCAGCAATCCTCCTCCTGTTAGAAACACTTTATTATGTTCACGGTTTCTCGTTAAAATGCTCCTCGATGGTGACATGCTTGTTAAAACTCTTGACATGTGCGTTAAAAAAACTGCTCATTAGCTGCTTTGTGTGTCTGGCTGGTTTCCTCATTAAGAAGATTCTTTTTATTTTTTTATCCATCACTGTGAGAGAAAAAAAAAAACAACAACTCTCTTCTTCTCACTCTGTGCTGCCTGATGGCCTGCTGATGGTTAGCTGGATGGGGAAGTGATGACAGAACCAGCTGTTCTGACTGAAAATAAAGACACACCTGCATGTGAGTTTGTGGCATCAAAGAATGGAGAATTTGCCTCTCTGATATAACAGACAAGAATCATTTCTGCAGACTTCTTACAGTACAAAAGGATTTGTAACCATAATCAGTGCGAGTTCGGAAATTAACCAGGTTTAAGTTTTTTAGTATTTCCTGTTTCATTTTGTAGTTCTTGCTCCTGTGTCTTGTCTCTTTGTGTCTCCGCCTCCCTCGTTGATTGTCTTCATCTGTTTCACCTGTGTCTTGTTTGTCACACCTGTCTAATTAAGCCAAGTCTATTTAGTCATGTTGTGCTTGGATCGTCCCTCCTTTCTCCTTTCACTGTCCATGAAATGCAACAACAGCAGGTCAGTGAGTCTGCTGTGGTGAAAATGGACTACGAAAAGCTCATCTATAAATCTTTCCTCACTGCCTTTTTACCGGTGAAATAATCCTACTAACCACAAGGCGTGAATGAAAATATAAGGTAGGCTACAAAAGATACCAGGAAACTTCACTTTGATCATTTTACAACATCAGCATCATGTTTAGAGTTTGGGTTTAAGATTGTTCAAAGTTGTTCCAGGCATATTATTACAGTGGTAACTTCAACATCAAATAACAGCAAAACATCTCCACTGAACACGATACAAGAATGTATATCAGCCGATTACAAAGGATAAGGAACAAATTGTCACTTTGAGCAACAAATATTACAAGCAGTTTTTATTTTTTTTTAGACATCTTCAGATTTCTAGTCGGGCAGAGCTGGGCCGGCTTTCCTAGGCCCCCCTCAAGCTACTTACAGTCTATGCTCCCACCATGTGCTGTGTGTTTCCTAGAATAGCACAGATGCTAACATACTGTATAGTTCTGGCTACATTTCCTTTCCTCCTTTTTACACCATATTTAGTCACATACAGCTTTTATCTCTCGAATGTGATGACATTCAACTGACAAACAAGAATGAGGTTTACATATTTTCCAAGATGGCTGCCCAGCCATGGAAAAGATTTGGGCTTTTTCTCACTTCATACTGTGGAATACCTAAGTGGTTAGTTTTAATATGTTGATAATTTCAGTGAAAAGGTCGACACTTTTACATGACAAATCAAGTTGGGTTTTTTTTTCCGATGCTCGTCTTGAAGTTGTTAAAACACACCCAGCCACTTTTTTTTTTTGATGATGGCCTTTGTGTGTATGCAGCGCTGTCTAAGAGAGACCAAAAAGGGTGAAAGTTTTCCAGGGTGTTGCTGATTGATGACCCATGAAGGCAAGGTATGACATTGTCTGATCTAAATCAAAGCACAAAAACAAACAAACTGTGAATTAAAATGCTCACAGTAACATGAAATACATAATTAATATTGCGGGACTTTGGTTTGTGTCAGTGTTGGCGTCCCCCGTGGACAAAGCAGTGTACCTTTTGATCTCCTTCTTTAATTGTGAAGAATGTGAGCTTGTCCTGTATATGGGTCAGAAGTGTTTTCAGACGAAAGTCTTTAACAGTCAAATGTATCACTCACTGAGAATCTTTAAAAGACATTTTAGTATTCTGATGTTTTTCTTAATTGCTTCGTTTGACTCCTACCCTCCACCAGCATTCAGAGGCCTTTAATATATCAGTATAAAAATAAGTGACTCTGTTCCTGATGGCCTCGTTTGTTTTTTGCAGCTCTTTAAGAGGCAACAGCTTTGATTCCAGGTTGTTTTATTATAACCAGAAAAAAACTCTTCGCAGGAGCTTTAAAATGTTGCACAAATGTAGATCCCACAGTTTGAAAAGTGTGCCGTGAAAATGTTGTAATTTTGTTCTGGTAGACCCCACATGAACTCAATTAAAAATACAAAGAAAGCACTGGTACAGGGGTTGTGATTGGCTACGCTTGTAGCTGGAGATGTATTTGTCGATGGAGGAGAGATTAGGCACATGATGTGAATAATTTACTTTCTCTCAGGGATCCAGTTATTTCTGTAGGCAGCGTGTTTCTGCATGTGAAGGCTATGTGTAGAAACAAAATGAAGCAAGCATTAAAGTAAAAACAACTTGCGAGCTGTGCATGGAGTGCGTTTATTGCTCATATTGATTAAGGTCATGTGAAGAAAGGCGCTCTCTGTGGGTGTTACTTTCTCTTAAACGAGCTGTAAAATGTACCCAGAATCATTTCTGTCAGCAGGTCTTTTAAACCCTCTTCAGTGCCTGCAGTGATTTGAAGAGAAATTGACGGCGCTGAAGTGGAAGGTGGTGGTTTAGGGGTGTGCCGGGAACACACAGGCAGAAAAAGGGCAATTTTTATGTCAAGGCTGAGAGGATTTGTGCTTGCATCACCTGCCAGCTCACAGCAGGGGAGTTTTTAACCATGGCTGGTTGCCTTCAAACTGAGTTCAGAAAGCTGCAAGGTCACTTTGCAGGACAAACTTAACCAAAGTAAGTCAAGGTGGATCATCAACAAACACTTTTAAAATCCTCATTTTCAGGCCCAGAAACGAAAACTGAGTGTGAAACGGAAAAAAACAAAAACCGTTGAGCACTGAATGTAGTTCAGACTGCCAGGTACATCTACAGTGTATTTAAAATAACTTTGTAGAAAAGGGAGAGAAACAGTTTTATGAAAGTGAGGATGTGTAAGGTTAACTTTATATGCTGGCTGGTTTATTTGTGCTGTTAAAGGAAGCATGTGTGAGATTTTACACTTACTCCTGACTGTATACAATAAGTGAGAAACTCGAGTCCCCACCAGCTGTGGTGTTGTCAAGGCCGTGTTTACATCATGTTTACATAGACGGGACAGCCTTTATTATTTGGACATCACATAAGTGTCTTCAGATCCCGGTAATTCTGTGTCAATGTATGTGCAATATGAAGCTACAATGTGCTAACGTTAACCTGTTTACACGACGTGTATATAGCCGAGCATTTCTGCTTTGTACAACTTCTCCGAGCACCTGTCGTTCGCTCCTTTTCTCCTGATTGAGGCTCGTCTTTGTTTTGGTCTCGTGCACAGTCGCATGTGGCATCGATGTGCATATTAATACTGCATTAGTTCCAGTCAGATTAGAGGGTTTTACGTCAGTGACGCTACGCAAGTCAGGCAGATAATCTCAGTTATATTAAGTATTTGAAAGTGAATCCCTTTGCATGTCTAATCCTCTACTGTGAGCTTATTTCACTGTGATAGCTGTTCAGCCTTTGGCAGGCAAACTGAGGTTCTCTTACCTCGACCAATGAGATTATTGCAGCTTCCAGAGTAGCTCTGCATGTAACGAGTGTGCTTACCAGATTGCACAGTAACGTACAGTGATATAAACTTTTTTTAAACACTTACAGATGACAAGAAACGTCTTAATCCACATTCCTATTTTTATTCAAGATAAGTGTGGCAAATTCACATTTCAGGGCAAATGTCCAGTTATTGTGACAAACCTATGCTGAGAGATGAAGCATAGTGGATATTTATCAATGAAACAATCACATTTCATTTGTTACAACTTCAAGTAGTATATATTATTAACCTCTCCTCTACACTGTTAATCCTTAAGGGATTTAGTCCTGCTGTTACTGTACATTAAAACTCAAACTGTATATGATTATAATGCAACAATTTAAATGTAAATATCAAAACTGCTCTACAAAAGAAAGGATGTACCGGATATGAGTTGAAAGAGACGGCATTCAGAAACATAAAAAATACAAAAAAGGCACTTAAGAAGATCACGCACGCACACACCCACACACGCACATACACACGCACATACACACACATGCGCACAAGTACACATACTACAAATTCAGATTCTTGAGCCCATGTTTTCACATAATTCACCTGAAAAGTCTTCGTTTTTTTACAATTATATCAGATAGACTTGGCTGCAGAGAGACGTACAAACCTTGTCAGCTTGTAAAAAAAAAGGAAAAAAAAGAGGCATGACACTACAGGAGGAACCGTTTAAAATCGTCGCCGTCATACATCTCCCATGGCTTTAATTTCACAGAAAACGATCCCGGGCGTCACATGAAACTAAAAATAAACCCAGAATCAAACGGACAGGATTCAAGTATTTTAAAACCTGGGCCCTTTTTGTTAGGATTTAAATAGGTGAAAAGTACAACAAGTGTTTGTGTTATTGTGTGACATAGGTGCCTGACAGCAGCTGCTTTAAGAAGCAGTAACATGAACGCGTTTAAATGTCAACACAGGAAAAGACAACCAACTCCTTAAAGTTCAAATGTTTAGTCAAGGGAGTCTTTTGATTTTAAAGAGAACGGCTCAGCTTGGTTTCCAAAACAGGATCTTAAAATGCTCTTTTGCATCAAGTTGGATGCAATGATGCACATGAACAGTAGGGGCAGTGTTGAGGCACAGGGGCTGATGACGCGTCTTCACCGTTGCACACAGACAAACATGTAGTAGAATGTCAGGCAACAGAACAGATTGAAATTAATGTGCTGGCAACTTCAATAATCAATCTTAGAATGAACGTCATGGTAACCTCCTCCTGTGTTGCACACCAAACTGTTGTTTACAGATGGATCTCTGTTGTGCCCTCTAGAGGTTCATTCCAGTAGCACCCATCTATATAATCAATTATGATCATATCAGAGATGTTTATGTATATAAATGCAAAGTTAAACAGCATGTAAATCTGGTTTTAGAAATTGAGCCTGTCGGTGACAAAAAGCTTGAAGCTCCTGTGAGGAACTTTTGATTTGTGCTGATTTTGGCGCCCCCTGTGGACAGGGTGCTACTTCTCCACTCCACTTCTTTTCACAGTCAAATGAATCACTTATCGAGATTCGTGGTGCTGGAAAAGTTAATTGAAGGCTGTTTCTGCAGCTTGCTGCTGGAGGCGTCTCCTCGTCCGACACCTATCCTGCGCCAGCAATTTCAGGCATTAAGAACAAATATACAGAAGTGGTCGCTCTTTGTGCTGATGGCCTTGTTTGTTTTTGTGGGTCACTCTGATCTTAAGGGCATCGACATCGATTTCAGCTTGTTTCATAACCAGCAACAAAATACAGCTTATGTTTGCATCAATCAGCTGATCCAATTTTGAATTCTCATTGTATCTGCAGCATTTAAGACCCCAACACATGCAAAAAGAAAATAGGTCCCAGGTTTAAAAATACCAACATTGAATTGCCTGTAAAAACCTCTTGCCAAGTCAACATTGCCCCAGAGGACCATAAATGCTTTCTTCCTGATGTTTCAGGATAATAATTGTCTTATATAAAAAACTACACTCGGGTAAGACGATCACCATATCAGAGGTGATCGTCAGTAAAAAGCTTCATTTACTGGAGAAGCTGCTTATGCTAAATCACACGGTGGCTTCACTTTCAGAGGAGCGTTATATATGCTAATTATGTGACCCTCATTAAAGTAGAGTAATGTAGAAATAATTAGTGGGGTATTTTTGGCATTAAAATTAACACATTTCTATACAGTGATTTAAAATGGATCCACTACATCACCATAAACTCGCCTGGATAAACTGCCAAATCATTGCAAAGGAAAAGCATCAGTCTGTTTTTACATCATTATACATTGATCTTTTCCGCCGTATCAAACAACCTTCAGAAACCTACAACGCTTTCAACAGGAAGACACAGATTGTCAAAAAGTGCAACACACTACACGTCACGTTCATTCAACATCAACCTCAGTTAAAGTTCACGCCCGAGCTCGTCCATCAGATGACCGCGAGAGGCTTTTAGGTGACACACAACTCTGAGTGGCAGCTGTCTGAGCAGATGAACCTTTTCATTTAAACTGCACGAGTGGAGACAAAACGACTTCCAGCGGTGACGTCACTGCGACCAGAATGTCAAATCACCTGTAGCGCTTTAGTGTACAGGAGACTTCGAAGGTGGAGTGAGGGCAGAAGCCGTCAATTCAGAACATCAGCAGTTTGTCGCCAGTAATTTAAAACTGATTTTTCTTTAACAAGTGGCAGCTTTGTGTGTGCGTGTGTGTGTGGGATTCTATAATGCTAACACATGCTAGCTTATGTTGCTTTACTCAACGTTCTCGTATCTTCTTGTCAGCCTGTTTGGCCTCACGCAGAGAGGTCCAAAGCATGGTCCATTTGGAGCCTTTATTAAATGTTAGTAGACGTATTTAGCTTATGTATTATTATGTTACATATTAAGCTGCTGTGAGCCTCAGTCAATGATCCTGACTGCTTGTTCCTCTGTGAACATTGTGTTTCGTGCTTCTTGCATTGTCACCGTGTTGACTATGTCCTTTTGTCCTTTGTCTTTTTCCCTGTCTTGTTTGCTGTCCTTGCTCTGACTTGCCTCACAACAAATAAAGTTGAAGTTGAGTTAACATTAGCAGGTATTTGTTATATTCAGCCACCTTTTAGCAAGAAAAAAAAAAAAAAAAAGTCCAGTGAAGCTCCACTGTGTCAGCTAAGGAGGGAAGTGATGTCACTTAAAAGCCGCTCTATTCACCATATTAACACTGACTCCATTTTCCTCAGACGTCACACTCGGTGTGGAGAGGATGACGTCGTACTGCTGTGCTTTATTTCCCCATTAAATGACACATTTCTCATTATGAGTGCAACACTGTTAAGTGTTCTTTTGTCTCATCGGGAAGGCTTGAGGTGATACTGATTTTGTTATATTCAAAATGTTTATAAGACTAACAGTACAACCAAGACCACAGAAACACGACGTCATCCTTTGGATACCTGCATGTGTCCATCTGAGCTTTGTGTCCGAGGAAAATGGACGCTGTATAAATACGGTGATATCTTCTTTCCGACATCGCGTCCACAAAAAGTCCAGTTCTTTTCACTCAAGTTATGTACAATTCATGTGGGAGCAGCTACGTTCAGCTTTTGTACATGTAAATTGCAGTGCAGATAAATATGGAGTTGTGCCTCTTATTAACAACAACGTGAGGATTTAAAGTTCAGAGTATTGCTATGACCAAACGAGCCCACGTGCTATTTTCCTGTTCTCAGGGTAAGAAATAAAAAAACTCCACAAACTCGTCCTGCTCTCTTTCTTCATATCGTAGTTTTCACTTCACAGCGCAGAACTAAGTTCCTCTCAGCAGACAGACGAGCCAATCAGCTGACGGCTTGAGTTCTGAAGCGTTATTTACTGTCAGTAACTCGTTTCACTTCCGAGACGGTCCCAGACCAGAACATGAAATAAGGCGGTCTTTCTACTGCGGTCACATCTAGCCCTGATCAGGTTTAGATGGTTTTGAGATATGGACCAAGGCAGGTTTGTTACCCCTTATTTAAAACAGCTAAACTGCTGATGAGAACAGAAAACACCTCATAGTATTTAATGAAAAGCCCTTAACCTGGATTGTTTCTAATGACACTTATAAATGTGTTTTAGTACCTATAGGATAATCCAGAAAGCTCCGGCATGAACACAGATTGTATTTTTCTTCTAATCTAAACCATTAATTACAAATACAGCTGTTTTGTTTACTTGATAACAATCGAAGCCTTGATCTCTACAAAGGAAACATCTCACTGTAGTCGTTTATCTCTCCTCTAGCCCCCGCCATCATCAACGCTCCCTCCAGTCCGGTCATACTGGAGCCCAGTCCTGCAGAAGCCTTCAGCCCTGCTCCGATCAGCTCCTGGCACATCATGGCATCATGGGAAGACACAATAATCCCTCTACTCGCATGCGGGCTGCTCTCCTCCCCCCTCCTCTGTGGCTCTGGCGTCGGAGCCGGCGCTCTGATCCCACTGCTTCCAGCACCCACGCTCGCTCCGCCACCACCCCCGCCTCTCCTTTTAGGTGGTGGGCCCCAGAGGAAGGCGTGGGCGGGCCGGTAATGCTGGCGAGCGTAGCGGAGCAGGCGTCTGCGGGTGGCCGGAAGGCGGATGGTGTAGACGAAGTACTCCAGGACGCTGTGTTGCATGCTGGGAAGGGTGTTGTGATACAGCGACTCCTCCAGGAACAGACGGACCAGCGGGGCCTTGAACGCCTCATAGCCGAGCTCACCAAGGGACTTCAGGATGCGTGTGATCCGCAGGTAATTGTGCTGGGACCTTTAAAGATACAAGAAAGACAGTAAAATGATTTTATTCAAAAGGATGAAATATTTGATATAGATTTTGATTGTATGTGGTCATTTCAAATCCAATAAAGGGAACCTAGAACCTCAGTGCATCAGATATAAAAGCATCAATAAATATCAAAGGGGACATTTTTCCTTAGCTTGCATTGTTTCCAAACAAGCCCAAAATCATTTACCATGTGTGGTAAATGGGAACAAGGCATATAAGAGGTTAAACGTGTAAAAACACAGTGCTGGGTAGAAGAGACGGAACATCCCAAATCTGTGATTTTCAATCAGTGCTTTGACAAGAGAAAAACAATGTGTCGTTCTTAAACCCTTCAAACCATCAGAATAGGATGTTGGAGGGTGAAAAGCCTCTAAATTAGCCTTCAGCCATCTGTTTGTTGACTTTCCACATGTTATTTCACATTTGGAAGCCGATAGAGAAACAATTAGGTTCCATTGGCTTGAGAATAATGGCCTTGCTAAAGGACACAAAAGCAGCAATTGGCAACTGTGCCATACGTTCACACAAATTCTGGCAGCAATTTTATACCCCTACGCTTCTGCACAATGTGTGTGTGTGTGTGTGCTTACTCATTAAGGTGCTGGAAGCGCTCCTGCCAGTTGGGGGCCCGAGCAACACTCCCGCTCTTATCCAGCAGTTTGATCCCATAGAAGTCCAACATGATGGAGTAAGCTGCCAGAAATCTGCGCTTGGCTTCGCGAGTGCTTTGGAATTCCTGACAGGTTTAAACACGACAGATCAGACAGCAGCACACGGGCAGCGTACAACCTTCCTGTTTGGCAGGTGAATGCGTTGGATGGCAGAGGGACAAATGATCCACTACGTAAAGTGTACTCAGCCTTCACCAAACTGCTCAAACAGTGTTTACACTCTGTTCACCTGGAACCACTTTATTTATTTCACACACTTTGGGCTCTAAATAAGGAGTTTTAAGATTTGAGTACGTCCACTAACGGGGCTTAAAGTGTCTGATAACAAGACAGGAAGTGACCGTATTTCAAATCTGAGAAAGTCATCGCTTTGCCCTTTATGTCACAAGACTGAATTGATGAAAGTAGTTAATGACCAACTCTGCCTTGGATCATTAGTTGTTCACGTTTGTTTTTACAAAAACCATAGTACAACCTTTACAAACTGTCCTGGAAGATGTTTACAGAAATGTCTGTGTGATTCTGTCCTAAACC
Source organism: Symphodus melops (assembly GCF_947650265.1). NCBI lineage: Eukaryota > Metazoa > Chordata > Actinopteri > Labriformes > Labridae > Symphodus > Symphodus melops. The sequence goes on along the minus strand of NC_136705.1, from coordinate 3,086,304 downwards.
TTGTTGTGTAACACGTTTCTGCATCATTGTCCTGTGCGACAACACAACATGCACCACACGGTTAAAAATACAAAAAAGTGAGATGAAGGATGTTTCACTGGTTGAATGAAAGACGCACTCAACCATGCTAAAGAGTTTACGCAGTGAGGAAGCATGAACAAAGCAGACATGCAGCTGGAAGCTCATCAGGCACTAACATGCACAAGGTGACAGGATGCTGACTGTGTGTGTGTGTGTGTGTGTGTGTGTGTGTGTGTGTGTGTGTGTGTCTCACTTTGATCTCGTCCTGAGTCAGTTCATGTGCGTAGAAGTTGAGCCCTTGTTCTCTCAATGGGAATAGCCTGGTGAGTGCAGAAGGATTTAAAGATGAAGTTAAAATAGATTCCTGGAAACAACATTTATCTACCAAGAGACAATAACACTGACTCATTCCACATAACCTGCTGCTGCTGTCAAAGTAAACAAAGACAGAAAGGACTGGTTGGGTTGTCATGATAATTTAATCTTAAACTCTGATACGACACTCAAAGTTAAAGATATTGGTATCTGTTTTAACATCACAACAACACAAATAGAAGTCCTGGCTCCCCTAATACAGGGAAGTGTCTCGTTATAGACCACAAATGCACACCCTTTATGTTTTACAAATACATTGGCAATGATTCGATACTAAAATCTTCTCTGCTCTCTGAGCTGTGACATCAACATACATGTTACATCTTTATGACACGTATTGGAGTCAGTGTGAGTTTTTGCCAACATGCAAATTCAAAAAGACCGCTCCGCTCTCGTTTCGCTCTCGGTAACTCTGGATTCAAATTTGATCTGTCGTTTTTTAGAACTTCTGTACTTTTTGCTCATTTTCAAACTGCTGGTATCAAAATGTATCTCACAGTCTCGAACATTTTAAACCCTAAAGCACTGCTACGTCTCTCTTCTGCTGCTCCAAATAAATGTTTGGGTTACCAAGAATACATACACCAATAATCTCTGTAATGTACAACAAGGACTTTCAAACTTATAATAAAACAGTTAATACTGGTGTCTTTACACTATAAACCAGCAATGGGTTTAAGCCCTGCTCTATCATTATTCTTATGTCTGTCATTGTGTCAGATATTACTGCTAAATAAGGCAATTTACATGTTTCTGTTTTGTACTAAGGCGAATTTAGATTCTTTTCATGGTTTTGCTTTTGACTTTGATTTAATTTTTTTTAATGGGGACAGATCAGAGGCAGATGTGGCTCAGTTTGTAGTCGTCTCTCAAGCGGCAGGTTCAAGGGTTCGATCCCGAGCTCCTGCAGCAACATGTCTGACTCGCTTTAATTGACTGCATTGAGAATTGCTTGAATCGCTCCTGCTGCTTCCTCCGTGGCATTTGAATGTGATAAATAGTTATTTTCATATCAGCCTCTGTCATCAGTGTGTGAATGTGTAGGTGCCGCTCACTCTCCGCCGGGCTGACGGAGTCGGAGATGCGGTTGTCATCCGCAGTAGGCTCAAAGTGCTTTGAGTAGACGGAAGACTAGAAAAGCACTATACAAGCTCAAGTCCATTTAACATCCGCCAAGAGAAAAGGTACAGATTTGTCTCCTGTGTCTTTAAAAGGTGTAAAGGCGACAGTCAATCATGAATCTATTATAAAATGTTCATCATTCAGAAAGTACGGCTTATTAAATCCCTTTATATCTGCTGACATTCATGTAGCAGCTCGACGCTTCAAAATGTGAGTGACTCCTGCAGCTTATTTCACGCAATTATCAATGCAGCCAATTACCCAGAGTTAGTGCCTTTCTTAGGTGAAGGAAACAGGCAGAGGGAATGTCTCACCACTGAATGTAGGTGTGATTGTGCTCCAGTTTGTCATAGTCGCCTCTCCACTTTGTCAGAATCTCCTCGATGTAGATACCTGAGCAGAGACGGGGGATAATTAGCTGTCATTTCTAGTGTGGGTCTGTGTACTGTGTGTGTGTGTGTGTTTAAACATTGGATCAGCTCACTAAGCTGCCGGTCTTTCCCAGTCAAACATGACCTTCAGCCAAACAAAACTCGCTAAGCCCAAAGCCAACACTGCTCCTCTGCAGCGTGGCAGCAGATCTATATGCAGAGTGTGAGAGCGACAGCGGTTAATCAACTAATCAATTTGTCAACACAAAGAAGAAAATGAGAAACCATTTAGTTAATTTTCTTATTTATTTATTAATCGGCAATCAGTCGTTTCTGGACTCTTAAACACGTCTTTGTTTTGGGCAAAACGAAAAGTTAAAGACATCACCTTGGACTTTGGGAAAATTATTTTCACATTTTTAGAGAGCATGATTTGACTAATCTAGAAAAACGGCAGCAGCTTAATGATAAGGATCAACTTTATTGATCCCTCAATGGGGGAAATTTAGTTGTTACAGTAGCTCAAAACCATGAAATATAAACGATAAATCTATTCCACTGAGCTGATTTAAATACAAACACATACTGTAGCAGGTTGGATGTTCATACTAAACCTCCGCAAACACAAAATACAGAATTGTTGGCATGATCTTTGGACGTGGTTTTTTGAGTGCTCGCGATCAGAGCAAAGCATGGAGAGACGCTGTAAGACACGCCCACCCTGTCAGCTCTCTTAAGGACACGCCCATCAAGAAGCTCACTTAAATTTTACTGCAAACAGAGCGGGCCAGTTGGAGGAAAGTGGGCATGTGGGGAGGGGGGTTCTTAAAGAGACAGCAGCTGATGTTTCAGGCAGAGGCTGAAATGAGGGCTTTTACTGACGCCAGCTTCAGATAAATAAGGAGGATGTTGAGCTAGACTTCTTGCAATGAGACCCCAATAAGTGTCCTGCACTGACATAATTAATGGTGAGAATGAACATAACAGATCTCCTTTAATGGTGTGTTGCAGGCTGAGTGTGTGTGATCTCACCATCAGGGACGAGAGGGATCTTGTTCAGGTAGAAGCGCAGATTACGGTACTCGTTGGGTTGCCGGGACTTTCTGTAGTTCTATACCAAAGCAGACAGAATTCAAAGAGATCAAACTGGACGCCTGAAAGAGTCAGGAAAGACATGTGCATGTGTGCATAGCTGCTTTTTAAGTGTGTGTGTGGGGGGGTGGGGGGGCATGTACCGGGTAGCTATGACGGTATTTGTAGAGATCCCTGGCAGCGTAGAAACTCCTCTTCATCTTTGGAACAGACTCCGGGGATCCAGTCAGCTGAGAGGACGGAAGAAAGACAGGGAAGAAAAAGAGAGAGAGAAAAGAAACATTCAGTTCAAATTCAGATTTCAAACAAAACCCTCCCATGTTGTAACAGATGCAGAGTAGCACTCATCTGCTATTCAGCCGAATGAAAAGAAACGACTCTGCTTTGAGGTCGAGGGCTGTCGTCATCCTTTTCTCTCTAGCAAAGGAGGACAATTCACTTCAGTGCTGCCGTGCCATCTCAACAAAAGGACGACCCAAGAAACCAGATCTGATCTCAAATCAAATCTGGGTCATGTTCACTTTTACTGTCCAGGAAGGCTTGCATTGTTACACTGAGCCTGTGAAATCTTACTGCATGTATGTCATGGAAATTCAGCCATTTTCAAACCTGGGCACCTAAATGAGAAACGGCTTCAAACTGGAAATGCACTCGTAGATTGTAGGACTATGCAATTAATCGTCAATCAACCTTTGCATTAAACTCCATGAAGTTCAACAATGCTTCCTCACTCAGCGTGTGTGCATTGCTCTCTTTGGACACAGAGGTGTAATGTGCATGCTTTCTAGAAGAAGCTAAAGCTACCCTGGGATTCATCAGTGCTCGTTTAGTGAAGGGAAACAAAGGAGATTTATTGCAGATTGAGGAGGGACACTTTGCAAACGCGTATTGTAAAAAAAAACGTGAAAAACATCAGACAGATAAGTTTGAGCTAATGCACTCCTTGATTTAAAAAAAAAAAAAAAAAAAAATCCTGATTAATGTGGTTATCGCAATATTAAACATTACTGCTCATGGAATATGTTTCTCATATCGTGCAGGTCTATTGTTTCAGCTTGCAGCAGGTATTGGGCTGTAAAGGCTGCAATGTAATCACTACAAATATGCCTGCTCAAAGAACAGCCACCAAAAGATCTTTAGAGGAACGTTCAGTTTGTTGATGTTGGCGCCTCTTGTGGACAAAGTTGTACCTCTTGTCTGATCTTGTTTAAATACTGTTTCTATTTTATGAAAATATTCCCATACTACCTTGTTTTAAGAGTGGAAAGCATCACTCGTTTAGAGTCTGCCACAGAAAATGCTTTACAAACATTACAAGGCTGCAGGCTGTGTTTTAGTTTGAAATAAACCATCACTTTTTTTACACAAACGTTTATCTGTAAAAACCTTTTCTAAAATATGTTTCAACTACTTCACATGTCACTGGCAAAAACAATCACTTCTATAGAGGACAAGCTTCAATACAAGTAGATAAATCCCCTTTAACTAAACCAAATGTCAGTTGTTATTTTTCTTAAACCAAACGACCCAAAACTTCAAGTAATACTGTGTGTCTACATTATTGTGACAGTAAAATCTGCAAACTGCATCCTCATTTCAAAGATATCTCTGCATCTAACAAAAGAGCCGATGTGAAACACAGCTCCTCTAATAGTCCCATAATAACCTGCTGGTTTTAATAATCTGACACAGTGTGAAGTTATCTGATTACAACTGGGGCACAGGGACAATAATCATCATGAGGCGGCAGTCTAATGAAATATTTTATTTCCTTCATAACCCAGCAGGCAGATGGAGTAACTTTAATTAGAAAAACATTAGTGGAATAACTAAACTCACTAAAGTCATGCAGACACCACATGGTGGTGATAACACAGCATCATTTTCATTAAGTGCTTTTAAAAATTGGTAACGATTATAGTCAACAAAATGGCAATTAAGCTCAAGGGACACCTCATTTGTAGTGAACTGCTTAAATCAGTGGTGTCCAAACTTTTTTTCTTGCGGTCCAAAATTGTCGCGTTAGAATCGCTCACGGGCCACAGGGTTTTTTTTTTTTTTTTTTTAATATTGGAAGGAACTTTTTGTATTTTGACCTCTTCAAAAAATAATGTAAATACACAATAACTAATTGCAGTGGGAAACTGTTGTGTTCTAATTTTTTGGAAAGAATAGTCAGGCCTTTATAGGTCTCCCTCGCTAACATGAAAAAGAAAAAGAACGAAATATGCCATCTGATGAGGCCTGGGGCCAAAATCTTCTGATTCTTCGAACGAAGTCAAGGGCCACAAACAATCCACTCAAGGGCCACAAATGGCCCCCGGGCCGCACTTTGGACACCCCTGGCTTAAATGAATCAGTGCCTGGTGGATGTACGGTCACAGTGACGACTGTTACAGCTCCTGAGCAAAGTTCCTACCATGTGAGATTATACCTCTATTCAGTATTTGCAAGAACATTGCATAAAAATGACAATTTCTTGAATGGGGTTTGGCGTAGCTCCAGGTTACGCTCGTCTCGAGACAGCAGCGCGTGAGTGATGTGGGATGCTCGGTCACCCTCTCCGCGTCCTGGACAGCGCACAGCATCGACGTGGCCAACCTGGCTTTAACTGCACCGCGCACCGGCTATCTCAACATTTTCACACAATATACTGTCAGTGCATTTACCTGCGGAGACGAGTCTCCAGCAGCGCGCTCGCTCTCCGCCGGGCTGATGGAGTCGGAGATGCCGCTGTCATCCTCAGCCGCCGGCTCGTCGCTCTCGGAGTCCGACCCCCACGTCGAGTCGCATTCCTCAACGGTGCTCGGCTCCTTGAAACGCCAGCTGCCCAACAGATTTCCCATCTAAAAAACATGTAGCACCTTCCCCTCTTCGACTGTCCTCTGCTTTGCACAAAAAAAATTCTACATTATTTAACTCACTGCCTCTTATGTCGGTCCACAAAGCGATGGGCTCACATTGCCCTCAGAGCGGAGCTTTTAAATGGCAGAAAAAAGGGGAATTTCCACATCAGCAGCGATGATGCGCGTTTCTGTATGAGGGGTGTTAAGTGCCACAAAGAAGGAGGAGGTGGCTTTAAAGCTACAATGCATGGATTTTAAACTAAATAAGAATTAATTCTCACTATGGTTACTTGTTACCATCACTGAATGCAGATATGTAGTATCCATAGTTTTTTTTTTTTTTTTTTTCTTGAAGCAAATTTATGCTTCAACCTCAGGCAGACAGTAAAGGAAAACAGTATAATTATACAAGACAAAATTATGGGGGACAACAACGTGAGACCTGCAGGGTATATTGACATAATTTAATGTTCTCTGGATTTTTTCCTCCTGCGTTCTCACATCAGCCCACTCAGACTTGCTGCCACACGTGAAAGTGTTTATTGTGAACATGCCTGGTAATATTTTATCTCTATTGTATTTTTCTTGCTTTATTTAATTAACATAAAAAAAAGTTTTAACTTGTTGCTGTTTTTGCTAATTACTCCTGTTTTTGAGTTGTTGTCACTAAATTTCCTCCAGTGGGGAATCAATAGTTTATTTTTATCTCCATAAAACATGAACAGGCTGAAGGAAGCAGAATCTTGTCAATGTAAACACAGACCAAGAAACAACAAACCCAGGAGGAGTTTGACTTTTTTCATATAGTCATTACATAACAATATGTTTAGACAGGATGTATTTGATCTGCTATATCAGTGGTAAAGGTTGCTTATAATACATTTTAAATAAAGTTGTTAAAATATAGACAGATGGCTTGATGCTTTTTTCACAGTAATTCATGTTGAAGTTATTTTGTATGCCTTTGTTCGTTTGCCGGTATTGATACTATTTGAAACCTAATGTTCACAATGTTTCTGACATACAACTTTTTAAATTTTCACCCTAATACCATGTGGCATCAATTACCCCCTATACAGCATCCCAGTAACAGCAGCATCAGGACCATAGCCGTGTCACATGACCACAGGACATGAGCAGGGTACGGTACCCCCTCTGAGATTATCAATGTCATTCCAGAAACCAAGACAAAACTGCAAAAAGGCTGATTTTCAACTACCCAAGATATCTTTTAAATGATTTTATTATTGTCCACCTACACAAAGAAACTACATGTCCTTTTTAATTAGAATTAATCATTTATAATTAAATATATTAGTACCTTTTATATATTGGAACAGCTGAAAGGACAACAAAATTGCCAATAAAATTCTGATGTATGACTGAGCTTTACCAATAAAGTCTTTTTTCATCTGAATTCAATTCTGCAGCTCATCATTTGACCTCCAACCTACAGGCTCATTTAACTGAGGGTTTTCTAAAACATACCACAACAGAGAAGTTGGAAACACAGTTCCATTGTTGTGGAAAAAAGTGAAGAGCAAATGTGAAACCCACATGAAGTAGTTCCTACAAACACATTGTTTATTGCCCTTTCATCCTCATTCCAGACTTGTACTTTTTGTGTTTCCTTGTTTTTAGCATCACCCTTTAAAATACTCTGGGTCTAAATGAGTGAAGGAACACATTTTAAGTAATTTCTTTAGTAGATTGTTTCCACGGGCAACTGTAGAAGAGGCTGAAATGACTTAAACGCAAGTCAGAAAGGATCTCCACATCTAGACTTTTTTATAAAATCAATTAAAGGAGTCATTGTCTCTCAACCTTGGGCAAGACACTTAACATGTCTCCCTCTGCTTCGTCAGCAGCGTATAAATGTGTATGAGCACGATTAGTTACTTCTGATGGTCTCACTACAGAGCAACCACTGCCATCAGTGTTTGAATGTGCAGGTGTGGCATGTGGTGTAAAGAGTTTGGAGTAGTAAGAAGATTAAAAGAGGGCTATATAAGCTGAAGTCCATTATCAAAGTAAGGTATAAGAAATGATCTTTATATCCCCCTTCTGTCTGTTTTAACAGATTGAAGGCTGTTCTTCATGTGAAGGGGTTCTTTGGTTCTGCTCGAAGGCCAACCACAGCAACACTGTCAAGGTAACACCTGCAGTGAACAACTGCTCTTCTTACCTGCTGGAATGACGCCTGTGACGTCGAAGGGACTCGGATCACAAGTCTCTACGGCCCTCCTGCTGAGGCGGCTGCGGGAAGTGTGAGTGAGTCATCCGTTTAGTCGAAAGCAACATGTCTGACGTCCGAGTCAAGTGAAACTGAGAAATTAGGTAATCGAGAGTCATATGAACGGCACAGTTCCTGGCAGGTCGGCAAGTACAGGAACAGGAGAAGTGGAAAAACAGATTTTCAGTGGAAAAAGCCGCACTAATATTTCGTCATATGTCAGATAAGAGTGACCTTTACCATTTAAGTTTTAATTAGTCTAAAATGTAGTGATTCTGCAGCACATATGACCTCTAACCTACAGGCTCATTAAAGTTGGGATTTTTTAAAACATAGAGGGTTTCACCTTTGCTCTTTTTCACTTTTTTTTCCACAGCATTACGTTTCTTACTTCTCGGTTTCTTTTTGATTTATGGCAGCAAAATCTTAAGATGCCACAAAATCAGCAGTCGGCAACTACAATCTTGTTCAGCGTAATATTACTGTTAATATTACTTTAAATCTGTCTATTCCAGCTTTGTTATACTGAAGATAAAAATAAAGTATATAAATTAATTTTCAATGTCAGGAAAAAGCAAGCTTTAATCATTGTTCTGGGAAGGATGGTTAAATATGTGGACCTGTCAATCAATCTGTCGGCCACGCCCCCAAAATACACAAGTGTTGAAAGGAGATGTTTATTATATTTATTATACTTAATTTCACCATTAATAATGTTAGTCTGGGACGCCTATTGGTGGAGCGTTGTGAAACGTCTACCTCAGAAACCTCCTTATTGATCTTATATCAGCGTCAGTAAAAGTTCTCGTTACATCTCGTTCAGAGCAGCAGAACACCTGCTGATTACGCCAGAGGCTCTTTGGAGAGGATTAGTACGAACCTCCAACCTATTGTCATTGAATGTTTGTATTTAAATATGGATCAGCAGAATAGAGCTCCATTAACTTTTAGGATGATCAAAATAGATGAGTTGCTCTGCCAATGTGGAAGTGAAGAGGCTGCAGTTTCTGGCTGTAAAATCCACCTGTAAAGTCCACCTGTTTTTTTTTTTTGTTGTTGTTGTTGTTCTTGCTAGTTTTACTGAAAGTTAATCAAACTTTCCATTATGGTGTCAGGTCAGCAAGTACAGGAGCAGGGGGAAAAAACAGAGATTTTTAGTGGCAAAACCAGCACTTTTGGTAAGGAGATTCGATTTGGTGCATTTGTACCATTTTAAAAAGGTTTCACTTCAAAATGTGATCGTATCTGTCAGTCATCTGATCCCTGTAAGACTCGCAAGTGGACATGGATCCAAGTTTGATAACTGTTCACGTTGGGCAAAGATATGCTGTGTAGAGAAGCTTTGACCAATACAAATGAATGTGTAGTCTTTTCTATCTGTTTTAAAGTCACAACACATTGCCTTTGTGTTAATGAACAGTTTATTTGTTTCTACACGTTTTCATGTAAAACATGCTCAGAAACTGCAGATGAAAAACGTTATTCTCACTTTTTAATAATGGTTTTAAGTCCCCATGAAATTGAAGTTCGAGAGCATTTAACGAGAGCGTTGTTTTGTGACGGATCTCCTCCTGAAGCAGTTTATAATCAATCATAAGTGGGACGTAACATTGGGATGAATTTGATTCGATTGTTAGCTACAACAAAGCCTTTTAATTGGATGATAATTAGTAAACATCTCGTAGAGCAGGATGACTCATCAGAGATTTTGTATCTTTCACACGAAGAAAGAAAACATTTTGATGTAAAAATAAATCAAATCAATATACAGTTAATGGATGTGGACTTCCAAATTCATCTTCAGAGAGTCTGGTCTCTGCTGTACATATTATTTATCAACCACCAGGTGGCAGTGTTTCCTATGAAATACTTGCAGGCTGTCTCATCTCAGCTGTGTGTTTCTGCCTACAGGCAGATAACCACAAGGGCAGGAGGGGAAGTGAAGGAGGTTGATAACAATAGAAACACTCATCCACATCCACAAATACACACACACACACGCACACGCACACACGCACTCACACTCTCACACACACACACACACTCACACACTCTCTCACACACACACACACACACACACACACACACACACACACACACACACACACACAGGGGACTGATGCCAAAGTGCTAAGGCTTTATGCCAGCAGAGACGAGGCTGAGAGAAGGCTTCTGGGCATCTTAGTGTTCACTTAGAACCCCTTGCAGTTTTAATAAAAGCCTGTGCATTTTTTTTGTCTGTGTGTCACTTGAAGAAAGCTTTAATGTTCCTCCAAGGATGAACATGGGTGTGTCACTTCCCTGAACAGCATGTTAGCTACCTGAGCAGCTGCTGGGAAACCAGTCATCATCCATAATGACCCTGCAGTGCCTCTGTGAGCGTGTGTGTAGATGACTCTTTCTTACAGCAGAAAGTGGTGTTGAAGTGAAAAGACTGCAGGGAAGACATGTCTATCTAATGTGAAGTCTCTCTATTGTATTTAAAATATTGGTGTATCCACCTTGAGGTCAAGCTGGTTTGGCAGTTACCTTGGTGAAGCCTCCAATCTGGCATTTTGGCAACCCTAGGTAGCTTTTTGTGACGGTATTCAAACGAGGAGTTGAACCTCACGAGGAGAGAGTGGTGTTAGGGAAGGCTTGCACTTGTGATGCTACTTTTATTTAGACCATAAAAAGGCCTGATAAGGGAATAAAAAGTAATTGCCATGGTATAAGGAAGCCCAAGCCACCGTTCCAGATGGGCGTGGTCGAACGGCTCAAGACACACAAACAGCCTGTTCTGAGCTGGGCGGATATACTGACGTTTAAAGGCATGATGAGTGGATTTAAACTTGTTCAAAATGAGGATAATAAGGGACATTTAACATTCAACCTAAATAAAGGCTCTACCATTATTATCTCATGTAGATGCATAGTCATTTAAAGTGATCCTAAAATAGCTTCCTGCTCTTTTTTGCAGTGTGTGCCCTTGAGAAACAAACATGCAATTGATGTGGGAAAGTCACACGTAGTTTGAATAAAATAACTTGCCGACTTTGCCTTATGTTTGTGAAAAAGGAAGTCAAACTACCTGGTTCATCACCACATGATGTCGTTTTATATATTCCTCAGAGACGGAGCTGTTTTTTAATCTCTAGCAAAAAAAAAAACAGCATTCAGTTTGTCTTAGTGGTGCAGTAGAGTGTTTTTCCCACCACAGAATACCTACTCAACACAAGACATGCGCCTCAAGGAGCATTTAAGAGCTGGGTGTAGATGGAACAGGGAAAAAAAAAAAAAATCATTGTCCAGACCCTCCACTGTCTGAAGCTGTACATACTGTTCGAAATAAATCAACCTCCCACTCAGGGTGGACAGGAGCTCTGCTGCTGCTCGGCTAGCTGCCTTCGTTCTCCGCCCACTCATTCCCAGCACAAACACACTCAAGGTTATGCACCTTGAAAAATGGCTGCTGTTATACATGTGCTGGCCCCTTTAACACCAGACCTCAAAATGTCAGCATGATGTCAGCGAGTGCAGAGGTCAACCGCGATGTGTCACTGTGAGTGTGCTGTCTTCTACAGTAAACCACAGATGCCACCTCTCACGCTTACACTGCAATCACAGCATGCAGGGAAGAGGTCGATGTACTTCACAGGACTGTTTTGTTAAATCACATTGTTGATTGAAATTTTTTTTTTTTTTTTATCTCCAACGGAGAATATTGGATTTTGTTCTCGAAACGTATCGGCCTAGAAAATGCACAAATGGGATCTGTACTAATGTCGTGATGTCAGAGTGACGGGGATGCACACAGGGGGCGCTCCAAGCAGGTTTTAGTTTGCTGCCTTGCTCAAGAACTGGGGAAGTGAACTGACACTTCTGCAGCAACAAGACTAATATTTGCAACGGGACTTGAACTGGCGCCCTAAGTCCCCCCCGAGGGAAAGAAACATTTAACCATCTGTCATGTTTACAAAGCTCCTGTGGACATTTACTGTATATGTGCTCGAATGTTTGATGTAAGAAGGCACAGTCATGTGATTAGTGTTCATTCCGCTTTTTACCACATTTTTAATCACTTATTCATTGAAATTAAGGCACATATTAACACGTCTAAATATCATACAAAATTAACCTCATTTACCTTTTAATTTCCATGAAACTCCTCTCAAAATGTAATTCCTTCTGTTGATGAAAACATCCCTTAAATAAGAGGAGTTTCTAAAATGAAAATAGTGTTAGAGAATATAGGCAAGCGTGTTGTGGTGACCAATGAGCTGACGATACTGACTTAAAGACCTCTATTTAAAAGAATAGAAAACAATCAACAATGAGGACAAACATTATTTGAATTATTGGATCTGTTTTCTTTCTTTTTCCTTTTAATTGCTTTATGTGGCCTTTAGTATCTAACTGTAGTTGAAGCTGATAACATTTTTAACATTCAGTGTTCATCTTGTGGCTGATTCAGACTACCAGTGTATTTGTCTTTGGGACTATAAATACCAAAACAAACTCCTTGCTGTAGGCTGTGACGGCTGAGTCAGTATCAACATGCAGAAATCATCATAAATGAGCGTCACAGTCCAGGGGCTCAGGTGAAGAGAGCCTGGGAGCGACGGTAATCAATCATCTCTTAAACAGCATTATCTGTGTTTACAGTCTGCAGCTGATCTCAAGTGGCCCCTGTGCATGATGCATTAGGGCCTGTGTCCAGTGATAGCACTTCACTTTGCACTGGCAGCGCCCATTTTCGATAATGGACCAATGAGGTCAAGTGTTTTCAGTCGCTGCGCTCACAGAACTCTTTTGTACACCGCTGTCCTTTTCAAAGGCACTTCTCCGCAACCAATCAAAATCAAGAAGGGACGGGTCATCTGATATCTGCTTTGTGGACGACGATGGTGTCAAGGCTATCATTTAGAGAGTTAGAGCTGATGCCAAGATAGACTTCATTTTCTAGGTTTTTAGGTTTTCTTGGTGGTATTTCCTTGAACGGGAGGAAATATTTGCACTTTTTTAAATCAGACCTCATGGTCACCACAAAGTGAAGTTAACTGTAAGCTACAGAGAGACACCCTATCTCTAAAACCTATGGGTGGTACACCTCCCTCTTATAAATGTTTACAAAGCAGCCATCCAACTTCCCTCCCGACTCTGTGATGTCGCACCCAAACACTCTTTGTCGACGTTCACCTCTATTTTCTATTCCCCTGCTCCTTTTAAGTAGCAGTGCGCTAACAGCTAATCTCTCAGGCTGACAGTCTGGCTCATGGCTAACGACTAAGTGTCAGAGTAACAGATGAGGCTGCTGTCGAGACTGACCTGTTTACAGACACACAAAGCTACAGACCTGAATGTTGTGCTGATAAATCATCAGCCACAATAACAAGAAAATGAACTGGTGGCAAATGAACACAAGGATTCAGCTGGATATGTTGTCAAATCAATACAACAATCAAATTATTGATCAGTATTTTGTACAAGCAACTGTTGATTAAATGTTTGGAATGCTGAAAGTCTTTTGTTTGATAAATTAAATCAGAAATATTAGGAGTTAAAGTGCAAAATATGTAACTCTGACACCTTGTGTTTAATATGGGTACTGCAGTCCAACTTCAAAACATAAAAAAAAAAAGCTGTCTCCCCGCCACTGCCCCCTCCTCTCCGGAGTGGATGCTCACGCAGGTTGCCATGTCGCCGATACTGAAGCTTCAGTGTTTAGCCAGCTCTGCATGGGTCTGTAAACCTTTCTGCTTTCTTACTTCTCTATATTTTAAAAAGCATCTCCAATATTGATCCTAGTTTAAGCAGGTTTCTGCTGGTGGAGCTTATTAGAAACGTGCAGAGGCTTTTTAGGTCGGGTACTATCACTTCTATCTGAACCAGTGCAACACCTGTTGGTTTGCCCTTTCCCTGGCAAACCGAAAGGGTGTCCAAAATGGCTGTGTGTTGGTGCCTGAAACCGCCTACATTCTCCGGTCGAAGCAAGAACTGACCATTCAGGACCGCAATCTAAGCTCAAACAGAGAACATAAAGGCTGCTGTATGTTGTCAGAGAAGCCAGCACTTCAACATAAAATGTTGCTGTCTGATGATATAGTAAGGCTGTTTTATGATTTAATTAAGTAGATATCTTACACGTTGGTCCTTTAAAAATAACAGACCTGTATCGTTCGTGTAGCAGTGACTAATGTGTTTTAAGTATTGGCGTGATGAAATCCAATAATTCAATTTGGGTTTTCTCATGCCATCATCTCTTAGTGTGCGGTTGGAATCGATGACACCCAGTTTGGTGCCTCGGGCTTTATTCCATTTTTTTTTCAGACTGAACAAAAGGCCTTCTAGTTTCACATTTGAATTATAATATTAAACTGATAAGCTGGACTCCCTGAGCAGACAGAGGGACGTGTTTCAGCTCAGAATGAGTACCGAATGTCCTATTTAATGAGGGTTACTGTAAGCTCTCTCTGCATGAGTAGATAGATAGAGGAGGCTCAGTGAAATCTACTGATAGATGTAGGGGGGACATCTCAGCTTGTTCTCACCCTTAACCATTAAAATAGATTCAGTGTAGAGCGGAGAAGCGCTGGTGACGTGCGTGATGGAGACGGATTGTGAGGTCATGACCGTTGATGAATTTGGCCATTGCAGTTTTGCAACAGCACCATAACGAGGCTCCGCTGTTTTAACGCCTCTTCACTTACACATTGCAGTTGCGCAATACTGGTTTTCCAGTATGTAAATTCACATTGCATTATGGCGTTGTGAAACGCGCCATAATGCAAGCACAAGAAGCATAGCGTTTAAGCACACAGTGGGAGCTCCATGTACACACACAGCACTCTTCTGCCTCCCCAGCTCTGACTTCACACACTGCAAGCTCGTTCACTCCATTATGCCTCTGCTACTTCCGATGGCGAACCAAGGGAGGAATGTCTTCGCTCCACCGTTCTGCCTCCGTGCGTTAATGTCTTAACGGCGTATGTATTCCTCCTTCAAAAGGCTGTGTGTGAAAGCATCAAGCGTTGCCGAAACAAAATGTACTCCTACAGGTTAAAAAAAATACTGACCAAAACATGTTCATGCACCCAATCCTGTATTATATTTTTATGTCTATTCTCCAAACTATTTGAGAGTGGGATTGCTTGAAAACTTAAAAGTGACAACCAGTCCACTGAAACCTGTAGCGTGTGCCTCGCTGAGCCAAACCCTGACATGTACTCAACCTTAAATGCAGGAGTGTTGTACAGAGTTTACATTGACTCTATTTTTCTAAAGAGAAAGTCTCCTCTGTTATGCTACTAGGGCCTGATATTGCCAGCTATTCAAGGTTAGTCACACAGCAGTTTGTTTGGTTGCTGGGCACGCTCCAGAGACTTTCCTGTCCTGGCTGCTCGACAACATGCTGGCAGAGCCGCAGCCATCAATGTGACTGCTCAGACAGCGAGGTAGAGCATTTGTGTTGTACGCACAGAAAACGTGAGGCAGCGTACAAGCTGAGAGTGGAGTCACAGGAAAGGTATTTTACTGCATTTTGTGTCTGAAAGTTAAATTTAGAAATGGTGAGATTTTTGTACCTTCATATTCTGATACAAGGCGGATAAATGAATGAATGGCTCCCGACAGATATTTAATTAATGTCATCAAAATCAATGTCGTCCCAGCTGTTGAAGGACTCCTTTCAGGATGATCCATAACTGACTGCTTGGTGTTTGTTAGTTCTCTGTACTGCTGCCTTAAACTGAACTGTTTTCTCAAACAACTCGGCTCAGATTGCCTCAGCACTCAGAGAGAGAAATAAACTCCAAATGAAATAAGGAAAGACTTGAGAATGAGATGAAATTGGAGGAGGGGTGAAATCATTCTTTAAAAAAAACAAAAAAAACAACTCAAATTGATAAGTGGGGAAGACAGGAAAAGAATTCTTAATTGCATTTTTGCATCAGGTTGGTCTGGTAAGAAGGGAGGCACAAAATCAGACTTATTCTTTTGAAGATTTCATTTTCACTGCAGTGGATAAATTCAGCACACTGCCAGTATTTATTAGGAACACTGAAGAGGCAATTTTACCCCTCAAGGCCTTTCTCACAAGGTCTTATATTGTCCAGCGTTCATTAAAAAAGACAATGGCATACAAATACCCAGAAAAAAACACAGTATCAACGCAGAAAATATTTTCTTTAAAGAATATTTCTCAAATCTGCAGCGATCTTTTCTTATGTAATGCAAACAAGACATTTAGAAAATCATGAACTCAGAGCAATAGATGAACATCTTTTCTTGGTGAATATTAAATACAACTAAGCTGACAATAGCATCAATTCCTATTGGCATATTAGTACTGAAAACTCAGACATTATTTTAACATTAACCATGAATTTTTCCAAAGCCTTTTAGAGCCTTAATCAAAACTCAAACTATGGTCACAGTCTGCTTAGTAGGAGCAAACTAAAAGGCTAAAGACTGAATCTATAATTCCAACTGAATGACTGTGAAATAATTGCCAATAACATCTACCTTGTTTTTTTTCCCCAAAAAGAATTCATTAGACTCCTCAACAAAGGTTGAATCCAAAGAAAGTACAGGGTGCACAGTGTGTTGAAACATTAGTCCTCTAGACCTTCATGTCTTACGTCCTCCTCTGAGAACACCGACCTCCTGTGGAGGAGCTGACGTGTTCATCTTTGTCTTCTGATTTCACGTCAAACTGCCATGAGATCAATCACCTCATCAGTCATTCCCAAACATGGTAAATGCTGCTGCTGTTTCAGATGCACATCTGGTCATCACTGCCATTATGGGCTTGGCAAAGGAGAAATGGGAAAATGTTCCAGCCACACACAGGCTGAAAATATGCACATCATAGGCTCTAGGCTCGTGCCCTTTTTGTAGTACATGTGAGGCGTAGATTTGGCAGTGCAAGGATCACAATAAATAGCTTTGATATTACCATATCTGGCGCTCAGAAAAATAAAAATGTGCGCCAAATGAATCCAAAAGGGGACGACTGATCCAAATGTTATTGTTCTGTATTAGACACCACAGCAGATGTGCACGCTTCTTCTCTTAAATACAGTCCAATAAAACACTTTTGTCGTGTATTCTGTTATACTTCAGTACTTGTGTGATCGGGCCTCGGCCCATTAACAAGCTTTTGGCTGAACCTACAACCTCTGTTTCAAAGCGCTTCTCAACAGCTGCAATGTTACTGAGGTCGGTTTTAAAAAGTCATGGGTGCTTTATATGTCATTCAAGGAAACATCCAGAAACACTTTTAAATAACGTGTAGGAATCCTGACTCCAGAAGATGGGTCAGATTCGTTTCTCCCCTGCCATTGTTGCTGACTAAGCTGATGTCAGAAGTCCCCACGCCGCTCCTTGATCTTGATTGGTTAGTGAGGAAGATGTGAAATTCACGAGTGTGCAGGGTGTGCAACTCGAAGTGCAAAGGTCACATTTACCAATTCACACACTGATGGCTGAGGATGCTACTCTTATTTTCCTTCAGTAGTCCTGAGACTGCTTTTTATTGCAAAAGCTCTTTTTCTATTACATCACATCGGCGTTATATTCTTGTCCCAGTCTGTGATATCGTTCACATGGCGTTTAGGTTTTTTCTGAAAGCAAAACACAACCGAAGCTCCACGTGCACACACAGTCAGACATGCACGCACGCACGCACGCACGCACGCACGCACACGCACAGCACTGTGCACCAACGCTGTAACGTCTATAATGCTTCTGTTGCTACCTCTGAAGATGATACAGAGGGAGTATTACTTCGTCACCCCGTTACGCGTCCACAAGAAACTTCCCACAGGCGTCGGCATCACGGCTTGAAACGTCAGTCTAAGTATTACATTACTAATTCCATTCATACACACACACACACACACACACACACACACACACACACACACACACACACACACACACACACACACACACACACACACACACACACACACACACACACACACACACACACACACACACACACACACACACACACACATCGCTGAGCTTCAGCAGACGTTTCAGCATGTGAGCTGGAGATCGAATCCCCAATCTTCACGCTAGGACTGCTGATTTTACCACTGAGCCACAGCAACAAAAAAAATCAGTGGTTGAGGGCCTTTGTTTTTTGAGCTCAGGGAGTTGAGTGCTATGCTGACCTGAGAAAATACGGGGTTAATAGACAGTATGTGGCTGTGTTTACAAGCGTTTAATCTGGTGCTCAAGATTAATGTAAAGTGTTGACAATCAGAATCATTTTTAAGCATTTCTGCGTGTCAAAGACGTTCAAAAGTGTTTTTTATTCATACAGTATTCAGCCAGCATTGAAAAATCTGAATGTCAGAAAGATGAAATATAGGTCTTTAGTTTTTTTTTCATATTTAGGAGAATGTCAGGAGGCAGGAGACTGACCAATTTATCATCAAACAGTGAATTACACTCGTTTTTTTTTGCATGCTCGTGGAATCAAATGTCAAGCAGCGCTTCTGAATGTCTTTTCATCTCCGTACAGAATGTATCAAGACACCCACCAATCTGTAGAAGTGCCTGACGGAAACTTATTTCTATGCTAATGGTGCTGACAAATGTGTTGTGATCGGGTTGCCATTTTTCGAGCAGATTTGAATTGTCCTCTTGAATTGAAATGTGCTCTGAATTATCATATAATTGCATTTTCAGCCTTGATTTATGTGCACATCAGAGCCGGTGTGCTCCGGTTAGTTGGACGTGGCATTTCTGCAGCTGGTCTGACTCTAAACACTGCAGGATGTTTTCTCCACCAGTAAACATCAATCTAAACCCTCCCCCACCTCCCCCGTCTCCTCTTTTCTTTTTCTTTTTTTTATCATTTGGTCTTCCACTCTCTGCTTGTCTCACATGCTTCCATTCTTTGTTTCTTTTTTTTCCTTTAGTTTCCCTGCAGGCGGTGCTTTCACTCTCTCCTTTATACTTTCCGTCTTCCATCATCTGTCTCAGCTGTATTGAAGGGATGACAGTGAGGCTCCCCCAGGGTTCGACAGTAGCTTTTCATGCACACGCAAACACAACGCTCACATCTTCTCTCCTCTGTCATGGTTTTCCTCTCTATCTGTCGCACACACTATGACGCACATCCTCCGTAGCCTCCCGTGTGTCACCATGACTTAAGTACTAAATTGGTGTTTAAAAAGTGTTTTAATCTTAAATGAAGCTTCCAGCAACAACAAAAGGTCGTCAGACTTCTGTGCATTAAAGTTAGCGCTGCTCCTTTTGGAAACTACACAATGAACTTGTATGCAGGAAGGTGTGATATACACCAGTGTTAACTCGTCTAGCCTCAGGACCCACCGACTTCTCCATCACACACACACACACACACACACACACACACACACACACACACACACACACACACACACACACACACACACACACACACACACACACACACACACACACACACACACACACACACACACACACACACACACACACACACACACACACAATGCATGATCCCATTGAAATTCAACCTGACTTCAATCAGTACTAAATAGTGAATGAGGATTAGATTAGTACAGAATAAATGCCAGACCAGGTTTACTACCAATACTCTACAGTTAGCAGACGTGAGAATAAGACCAACGTCAGTAATATGTTAAACTGCATTCTTCTTTACGAGATAACGTGTCCATGGAGCCTGGTGGTGCATTCTCCTCTGCAGGGCTCCACTGTGCTGCAGGTCTTTGTGGCCCCTGTCCACTCTCTGCCACTTACAGGCGACACCACGTCACTGTGTGTCACCGCCCCGCACGCTGCACACTGCCCTCAATCTCACAGACTCCTGACATTTGACATGATGTCACATAATGGCAAATCCTCCCGAGTCAAATCAACAGCATGTCCAAATCCAGGCCTACATTGAGGTCAGGCAGCTTACTCATGTCTGTGTCACCGGATAGCACATCGTCCAGGCGGAATTTTCTAGGACCAGCTTGTGCATTGTTGATGGTTTCCGTAAAAATCAAATGCAGGGGGAGCCGCGAGAGACCTGCATGTGTACAGGGTGGAAGACGAACGGACTGGATAACCTGGAAATGAACTGTGTGTGTGTGTGTGTGTGTGTGGTTTTTTTTAACTGCACCAACTGTTATCACACTTTGATAAAGTGCTCAGGTAATGTGGAGCAGATTGGAGTTTTAGCCACACAAACATTTTTCAGAACTGCTCCAGACAGAGGTAGCAAAAAAAGAAACTCTGACTGATATAAACATCCTCCGCTCCTCCAGAGAGTGAGCCACGAAAACAAGCGAGCAAACTAATAATCTGCAAATGAGCTAAACATTTCCAACAAGTTAAAACTACAGTCATCAATATTTCTATATTTATTCTGAATAAATGTTTTTGTAAAGATTGAAACACATGGCTTGTTATAAAACACCCACCAACTGACTCCTAAGCTGTTTTCCTCTATTAAGCCTTTTTCTTCTTCTTCTTTGGATTTTTTAAATTACATTGCAAGTGGAGATGTTAATAACCAGAAAGCACTTCCAAAGGCACGACGCCCTTCTGACACACATTTCATTCTCCAAACAAGATTTGGATTTGGACCCCATTTCCCGTAATTACAAGATGCATTATTGCTTTGAGAATTAAAGTACATCAATGAAAGTGAACAAAGAAAAACAAAGAGGAGAGAGGGCTGAACGAGACTTAAGAATCGCCCCTCATGTAGCACTCAGATTTCTCAGTCTGCTTCCAACTTGAATATTTTTAAAGATTGCATCAGAACGAAGTCCTTTAAATGTCTTGGCGTTTGAAAGGCATTCATTTATATTTGCTAGTTCGTAAGCTGTGCTCATCATTTGTTTTATTTACAGACTGTTTCTGAAACGTTTGTTTTCATCATTAGTCAAAGCTTCTGTTATTATAAATAATCATTTAATTTCGAGAAGTATTCATTAGCTGTGAGAATTAACGACATGCTGAGTTAATTTGTTTGAGAGCTGCTGTTCAGTGGATCGTGTTTTACGTTGAAGAACAGCACATACTATATCTCCAGCAGGATCTAATTTAAAAAGGGTGTATTTTTGCCTAACTATCCCCTGAGACGGCTTTCATTTGCATATTTCTTCACTGGCATACTGTCCATGAATAAAGCAGCATTTATTCTGTGTGAACTGAAAGGCTGTTTGACAAGTGATTGACATGTTTGACAGCATAACAGGAGGAGGAGATGAAGGAAGGTTTAACAAAGAGTGATGGATTAGGGAAGGAGTCGTGCTTGACATTGCTTTAACGTGAAGTGTAACCTCTGGAAACAGGATTTCTATTGTACATTAGCATGAAGTGGCACAATTTAGTGCTTCTGATTAAAGCCAACAAACATCCCAGAAACATCAGAAGTTACATTTCTAGAGCCAATTTTAGGAAAGTTAAGTTATTTCACCCAATCTTTGAGGGTAATTGAGTCTGTTTAGACCAGATTTACCAGAAAGTCATTACCACACATATTAACAGAGATTTTCAGCCTGCAACCGTCCAATATTACTGCTAAAATCATTTGGTGCATACATGTTGCCAGATCAAAGATGGATATTTACACTCCTTTTACACCTCATGTGCAATGTGTAAGATGGGGGGGGGCAAAACGGCCACCTAAGGTCTTGGAAAAATGCTGCCAACGCAGAATTGGCACAGACCTGCAGTTCGTACAGTGTTCGCTTGAGGCTGACTGCATGAACACAAAAGGCCAAAAAAAATAAAATAAATAGATTTCAGCATAATTAAACAGCTTTACAGTCTCATACAAAAAATATAGGTCATAATCACGAGCACATGCTTTTATTTTGAAAGTGATGCGTATTATTCACAGTTAGGCACGTAGCCTCAAGAGGCTTAAAACACGTCTCAGCTCCAGCTCCCAGGAGCCCCCCTGGCTGACATCACTCTGAATTCGTCCATTAATAATTATCTGTGGCAGAGACTTAATGTGGTCATGTGTAACGTTGGAGACAGTAGAGCTAACAGAATGTGTTTGTCTGCAGACCTGAGTATGTGTGTATGTGAAGCTCCGCTCACTGTGTGGTCACTCAATGTGCATCCACAATGCAATGTGAAACCACACACTGGGACAAGGACATTTTTCATCACAAAGGCTTGAGCGCAGGAGAACTTAGTTTATGGCGCTAACAACAATAACAATAACAGTCGACGACTCACCAACTTCAGCCACTCTTTCCAATTCTCCCTCCGGTCAGGTATCAATCAATGTGATCAATGATTTTAAAAAAATTCTTGTAAACCAACAGCCAATGAAGTGATGTCTTGGATGTTTGTATGAAGAGTAAAATGCATTACATCTTTGCATGGTCTGCAAACCACAGCTTAATGCTTTCTGAAAATGTTCGCCACAGTCGTTAATGACGTCCTCTTTTAAACCCTCGAATGAACAGGCTTTTGAAATTGTCTTACAATGCTGAATGCCCTGACTGAACGTGGGCAAAGTTTCAGCTCATGGGGTAAAAGTATGTTGGAGTCGTCTGCAGAGTGTGTTATAAGGCCTGTTCTGCAACTCACACGATTGTTTCCAACATATAACGCTGAATTTTACGAGACGACTTCAAGCCTGTAAGTAAGCCGTCGAAACCACTTACAAAGACTTCCTTCTCCCAGGACTTGAAGGGGGGGCGGGGCTTAAAGGGACAGAAGCTGAAACAAACTGTTTCAGGCAGAGGCTGACATGAAGGATTTTACTGAAGTGTAAGATAAAAGCAGAGTTTTTTTGAGCTGCACATCATGCAAAGCAACTCTATTAGTGTGGTGTCACATAAAAGGCTAAACTGAGCATAAATAAACTAAATGTCAACAATAAATTCAATGTAAATTCCCACTGGGATTCCTTATCTTGCTGCTGAGACTTCTTACTGCCAACCCCCTCCATCCCGGCAGATTTGAAAAGAAACGATTCAAGTCTACAAATCAACTGTCTGTTCCTTTGATTATCCAGTATGTACCACTACAGTTCATGCCTAATGCAAGATCTGCATGCATCTTTGAACAAGTCTCTTTAGATCTCGCTCTCAAGGTTAAATTAGATTTTTTTAAAAAAAAAAAGCTTTTCATTCTGTCTGCTCGGCTGCCTGTAATATCTCAGTCAAAATGTGCTCGTTTAAAGTTACACTTTGCTTGATGAGTCATCTTAATTTCTAAATCACTCAATGTGTTTGAACAGCTGGAAGGACGCACAGTCAAGGGTGATAAAGCGGAACTATTTAATATTGAAATGGAGCCCGATGGACCACTCGCTATCATCACATCACTCTCTCTAAAGTAATGCTCTTAAAAGTAACTGTTTGTTTTAACCGACGTCAGTGAGCATGAGATTAATTTGAGCCACGAGAAGTCATTTTATTCGTTCTCAATCAGTCTCTAAGTTCCACACAAAGTGGCAGCAGAACTCAGCCCGCTCTCTAATCCGAACAATCGAACGTTCTTTCATCCTGTGACACTCGAGCCCGTTTGCCTGCAATTAGTTTGGTGTGAACCAACTCTATTAGCTCACCTCAGTGATTTCTCTTCTCAGATCTCCTGATCCGTGATGTGTGCATAATTAACCATCAATGATTCACTTCTCACTTGATGTGGAGAACACCAGTAAGCGCTCACATTCACTCATTTCTAAGAGCCTTAAATTGATCCGTGATAAGGCACCGACCTCTGCTTGATCCAATTATGTTCCAAGAGCTCCATCAGAGAAGTCGGCTGTTGCTAGATATGACCGAGTACTGTTAGATATGTGATAATGACGAGATTTGTGTTCTCTGAAAGTGACTACTCCAGCTATCTGCAACACTTTTTTTGAATTGAAAGTGAGGTCGCTGGATGGCCTAGTGGTTATGTTGCACTTCCCATGTACAGGGATTATTGTCCTCTTAGCAGCGACCGTGGGTTTGAATCAAACCTCGGCCCTTTGATGTGTCTTCCTCCAATCTCTCCTCCCAACATTTCCTCTCTCTCTTCAGCTGTGCTATCCAATAATGCCAAAACATATCTTCTTTTTTTTTTTTTTTTTAAGCGGCCAAGAGCTGCTTTCACCACATTGTTTGATTACGTAGCAAAACAAAGCCGCTTTATTTCAGTCTCACTTTTATGGTCCCTGAATAATGTCTCGTCCACTGAGGCCATGACTTCTATGTGGTCTAGCCTCAGGACTAACCAGCAACTCCTTCATGGAAAAACTCTCATTTTTTCAACCAATGAGATTTTGTGCAGTTTGGACCTTTTGGAAAAAAGAGAAACGGGACAAAAAAAAATAGTGCATCATAGACTTTTTGGCAGAATTTTTTCAAGGCACACATCAACAACCCACTGAAAACAGCTCTGTGACCAACTTTTAGACCTGGACCCACCATCTGTTTTCTTCATCCACTGAGTGAAGAGAGATTGT
Organism: Symphodus melops; assembly: GCF_947650265.1. NCBI lineage: Eukaryota > Metazoa > Chordata > Actinopteri > Labriformes > Labridae > Symphodus > Symphodus melops. Next base: position 3,061,815 of record NC_136705.1, on the reverse strand, counting down.
TGTTTTTAAAGTGTTGCTTTCAGCTCGTTCTCGTTCTCAGTTTATGCCACAAACAGATAAGTCCTGTGCATAGTTATCGCACACTTGGGTGTGGTGGCGGTCGCTCTGGTTGCTTCTTATGCCAACTAAACGTTTAGTTCAGTAGATGAGGAACAAACACTTGTCCTTCATGTATGTGAGAAAAAAAAACACTTGCTGTCCCTTTCTCTGCAGTAATAGTATGTTCTTAGCATTTTTTGTGGTAGTCATTGTTGTCATCATATATTTCCTCTTATGCTCAGCTAGCGTACAAACTGCTGAAATGATGGTTGCTGTTACATTGCTGTGATTGGCTAGCTTCAAAAGTTGACAGGAGCATCATTTTTTAATTGACAGCTAATAGGCCTATCCCACTGTGTACTTTTTTTTTCCACTAAAGTGGAAAAGAGGCTATGGTGCATTTATTGTTTGTTTTGTTTTGTTTTTGTTTTGTTTGCGCAGTATCTGAACCTAAGCTAATGAGATTAATTTCAGTGATGTTTGAGACAGAGGGCGAAAATTCAAAAGGGAAAAAGCAATTTAAATTATTGCAGTTATTTAAATTGGTCATAGTATTATAGTACAGTACTGATAATGATAATTGAATGAGTAATTGTATTTTTTCATTCGTTCTGTGCTTGGATTTGTCCATTTGTTTGCTTTCACTCACAGCAAGGAGGGTGTGTATGAATCACCGTCAGACAGGAGTCTCTCTGTGTTGAGGTTACATGTTCCCCACGTGGGTGGGTTCTGCCCACGAACTCCGGCTTCCTCCCACAGTCCAGAGACATGCTCATTTGGTTACTTGTTGGCACTGAATGTCCTGGAGGTGTAAACCTTTGTGGCTGGTCGTCTGTCTCTATATAACAGCCCTGTGATTGACTGGCAAACAGTCCAGGGTGTACCCAATGACAGCTGGGATCAGCTCCAGCCCCTCTGTGACCCCAAACAGGATGGATGGGTGGTGGTGGGACCCCCTCTGAAATCTTTTTATGGGCCCAGAATTCCTGCTCACAGAAGTGACAAATAGCCCGTACAATCCCTGAAGCCCAATATGACATCCACACATTTTTTGTTTTGTTTACGTATTATTCCAAAATGCCAGAATACACATTTGGAAAAAGGTAACACATTTATCACAACTAGCCAGAACAACAGCTACTTCCTTGAGCTCTGCAGGACCCCTGGACTACCACAAGATGCAGACATCAAGACAGTCTCTGTTTTAAGTTGATGCTTCCTTGCTTATAACAGCAGCTGTCTCTGCATCTCTCTCTTGCTAAGTTTATTCTCAGCAGAAGCTGATGCGCACACAACAGAACAAGGCCCTCCTCTCTCTCTCTCTCTCTCTCTCTCTCTCTCTCTCTCTCTCTCTCCTCTTCTCCATCCCGACTCCCCTCCTCTCCTCTGCACCTGCTCCTCCCCTCCTGCTTTATTATCCTCAGACTCACAGCAGCGCTCCATCCTCTCAGAGTGATGCTCCTCGGTAGCTCACATCGGTGGGTTTTCTCCGCCCGCTTCAGGGAGGAGGACGGCTCCGGCTTGTTTTTTCTCCCCAGGAAACACTCTCTGAAGAGCGGACAGTACATGGGAATTTAACGGAGCCGGTGAGGGAGTGAGCAGAAGGAAGATAGGAGGACGAAGAGACACTTAAGTCCCAGAGAGGAGAGGAGGCAGAGGAGGAGGGGAACTCCGGAGAAACGGTCCCGTCGGGACGGGGCAAGGCAGCGGAGGTTTTTGAGCTTAAAATAGTTTAAAATTCACTCGAAATGTCTGTTTTTGATGTTTAGTTCTGATTTATAACATCGCAGGATTAAAAGGAAGAATATCTGAGTTGCAGTCGGTTGGTGGATCACTGTGATGGAGTAAGAAAAAGAGAGGACACACTGTAACTTCAGCTTCGCCATGAAATCAGTGTTCTTCAGTCGCTTTTTCATCCTGCTACCCTGGGTCCTAATTGTCATCATCATGATCGATATCGACAGTAAAAGGGCAATCCGGGTTCCGGGAGCAGGTCGGACCGGCAGGGCGCAGCGGGCTGCCCGGACACCGGGGGTTGGTGGCGCTCAGAACCTGTCCGCCCTGCCGGTTATCTACGCCATCACTCCAACATACACCCGGCCGGTGCAGAAAGCGGAGCTGACCCGTCTGGCCCACGCCTTCCGCCAGGTGCCCCGCTTCCACTGGATTGTAGTGGAGGACTCCGCGTCGCGCACGGATCTGGTGGCGCGCTTTCTGGCTCGGAGCGGCGTGCCATTCACGCACCTGAATGTGTTCACTCCCCGCAGGTTCAAACGCGCCGGGATGCCACGCGCAACCGAGCAGAGGAATCTGGCTCTCGCGTGGCTCCGGCAGCACCGGAGCAAGCGGGACCCCGGGGTGGTTTTCTTTGCGGATGACGACAACACGTACAGCCTGGAGCTGTTTGAAGAGGTAACCTGTCATTTATTTATTATGTTATGTTACCTGTGTACATCATTGGAGTAACTGATCAGACGCGCAGTTCAGCTGCAGCCTGTGGGACTTTTTTTTTTAACGTTTTCTGCTTTAATCAAATATATCAAACTTATATTAATCTATTGTCCTGATGAAGACAGTGGCACAGAAAGTTTCATCCAAGAACAACTAACAAACGTGCAGAAGCAAAAAGATGACATCAAATCAGCAGCTTTAAGCAGTCTGCTGGAAGCTTGCAAGGGCCAGATTATAAGAAGTAGTTTATGATGCTCAATAACACTTTCAAGTCCTTCCTTTAAAAATATAAATTTGATCATTTGTTTTTAGAAGCAATATTCACACAATTAACGATTATGAAATGGACAAGAATTGAATTTTTAAGAAGTGAATTGCTAATAGCACAGATATAATTGTAAAAAATTAGGGATGGCACAAGCCCAGGTCAAAAAGCATTCTGCTGTGAGAGTGGTTACCAGCTGTCCTTGGAGACGCCCCTTTAAGATTTTAATAGACTGCATCAAAAAGGCTTGAGAAATGTGAAGATTTGCCAGCCTTTGAATTTGAACAGGCCACCGATCCGTTGTTCTTTTAAAGCTTCAGTACTTATTTATACTATTAACAAAACCAGGGATTGTATTATTTTTAATACACATAGTAACACTAAGTATTGAACATTTTGACACTTTTAATCTACATCTGGTTCACAATGTAATATGTTCTTGTAGAGTAGAGCCATGCTTCATTGTCACTGTTTATTGAAAAATCAGACCAGTCGTTTTTTTCTGTATATCTGTAAAACAAAAAACATCCTCTCTTTCACATACTGTAATGCATGCACAATGTCTGTATCCCTCTTTCCTGACTGTTTCTACCTTGTTTCTCGCCTTTATTCTGCGAAGAGAAAGTCATTGTTAGACATTCCCCAAAAGGGATCATTTGTAGGAATGCAGACATTGAAATTCACCTGCTCTACATGTTGATGAGATCCCACTGAAACCTTCCAAAAAACCCCGGGGAGGCTCATGAACCGCAGCTCATTTCACCTGAGAGGGCATTGTCAGATAAATGTGTTCAAGTAGTGAAGCTGCTGAAACTAAAAGGACACTTTTAGAATTAAAATAGTCTGTTGACAGTAAGAGGAGGAGCTGAGTGAGGTCGTAAAAAAAGGAGAGGGAGTGACGGAGGGAAGAGCAATCAGAGAGATGCCACTTCTTTCAAATCTTTTTCACCAGCATCACTGTCTGATTTTCAAATCAACCACTCAAGACAAGAGCAGAAGTGACTTTCTGTATTTTGTCAGTTTATAACTCTTCTGGGGCTCCAAAAGTTAGATAGTCTAAATGTCCAATCACAATCCAAGAAATCCTACAAATATAAGCTTTTTTTAATTGACGTACCTTAGCAGCCTGTTTTATTGTTGCTACTTTGAATAATCTGCTAGAATTACCTTTTAAAGTTAAGGAGGTTTATAATAATAATATAATAATAATAGTTTGATAGACGTACACATCTAGAACACTTTGAAGGAGTATAAAGATCAGTTTTAGACCCACTTTGATCAAATAATGATACAAGTATATCGACCAGCTGTATCCTGAGGATCTGAGTTGGACAACATATAACTCCTAAAGACAAGCTACAAGCAGCAACGACATAACAGACCTCTCAGTACCGTTCTTCATACTGATGTTTTTGCAAATGGGATGTAATTAATGCCAGCCATCATCACGTCTTTGTACATTCATGTGTCCCAGTCTGTGCATTCACATTGCATTTCTGCATTATGAAAGCAGGAGCTCCACATACATACACACACACACACACACACACACACACACACACACACACACACACACACACACACACTGTACACCTCTTTTACTAACTCTGAACACGGTACAGAGGGGGATCACTTTGTCCCCTCGATTACGCCTCGTCTACCTTCAGAAGGCGAAACATCACATGGGGCTTAAATTAAGCGGCTTGAAACGGGCTGTACTGCCACACATGCACAAACTCTGAGTGAATGCTTCTCTGATTGCTGATTGCTCACACTGATTACTACCATCAAAGATCGCCAGCTCTGAAATTGCTATCATTCTTCCAGTGAAGTGCAAAACACTATGATATAAATTAGCTGATAAATCTTAAGTAATTAAAAATGTGAAATCAGAGGGGGATATGTTGTGTCTTATCTGAATGTAAAAATCATAAACTTAACTTCCTTCTGAGTAATTAGATGGTTGGTTAGCATGCATGCTAATACTCAACACCTGTCCACGGGAGGCTTTTGAAAAGGAAACGATTAAAGCAATAAAACAGGACAAAACAACAAAGAGAATACATTACAAAGATGATAATAAAAAGTGCAATATTACATTGATAAAAATGCAGCTAAATTAATTCCATCACACACATGAACTGCAGTGCAAAGACAGCATGATGCAACAACAGCCAGACTCAATATTGTGCACACCTACCTGTGGTGAGCCTTTCAGCTAAAACTAAAGTCACATGACCCAGAAGTACGCCACTCAATCCAAATGCAAAGAATACAAATTGCTTCTTGGATAATACATTCAATCACCTGCTGCTGACTCACAACTGGATATTCAATGCTTTGTATCCCAGAATGCAACACTTAGCTAAAAATGTGAACGTACAGCACAGTGCTGAGTTCACCCTGACACATAGTTTCAGTGTTCGATTTGTTGCCCGGGGCTCAGTGTAAAGAGCATCTGTTTGATTGGTTGATAGCACACTGTCTTCTCTCTGTCCTGCTGCCTATTTCATTACCCGGCTCCTCTGTGCAGGTAATGGCCTGTCATAGAGAGATAATAGGCTGTCATACGGCTGTAATAACCTGCAGCAACTGTCTGCAGGCTTTAGACTGATGGCAGCCACAGTGTTTATTGTTGCTGGCAGCTTTATATTGGATGACTTAGATCACTGCAGGAAGAAAAATGATGAACATTTGTGCAACTAAAATATGATTTGGCCTTGATCTTTTGTAATTCGTCACATAGTAATCGATTGTGATTTCTTCATGCCATCACAGAATAGCACCAGGTTCATGCTGATTAGCATGAGATGCGTGTCTCGATAGAGGCAATAAAGAAACACCCTCATAGCATGACCACACAAAAGCCACAGTACCCATGCTGTTTTATTTCTATATAAAACTGAGAGCCTTTACCAATCTTCATGAATACAGTGAATACAGAAATCTTCAGATTAGTGTCATTTGAACATCTGCGTCGAGAGATTAGGCTTTACTTAGCACAGCAGGAGTGAAATAGACTTGAACAGCACAGCGGGTCACATGCATATTGGTTGCACTCAAAACAGTGCCAGAAATAATGTTTACACCGGCTGTGTTATTTGTGGGAAAACACAGAGAAGGAATATGGTACTAAAAAAAAGATAAAGTCACTGTGGAGGATCTCAACTTGATCTAACATGAAAGTATACTGGTGTGCTGTGGATGGACTTTAATGCACGTTACAGTTACATAGCTTTATGTTTGTATTTATTATCTGTTGAGTTAACCATCAACGACAATGCATCATAATTCAGATGTTAACCAATTCCATCATTCTCATTAGCAACACTTTTTTTCACTTGCAGTAACCCAATTAACAAATGAGGAACTCCAACTGGGTCTAAAATCATCCTCATTCTTGACTCTGAGATGTTGATTACATGAAAGTAGGATTCCCCCCCCCTTAAAGAGCGCTGCAAACTACCACAGAGTAATGAGCACAAAGATTCCCCCTCCAAAGCCCTCATGAAAAAAACATTGGTACGTAGCAAATATTTAACAAACCTCCTTCGTCCTTTTCCTCCTTGTGGCTTCAGAGTCGGTGTGAGAAGTCAGGTGGAAAGACATTAAGCATTAAGAGCGGAGTTAAAGGGTGTATTCTCCATTTCCGCACATTAGTCAGCTCTCAGATTGGCATGGGTTATTATCCACGCGACACGTTCCAGCTGAGTCGCCTCCCAGCAGTCAATAGAGTGTCAGAAAATGCAAGACTGCTCATTTAATGCCGCCCATGCAATTACACTTTGATTGCAGACACTCGTACAAACTAACACACACACACACGCACACACACACACACACACACACACACACCTCCTGTTTTTCCTTCAGGTGATTTTGCGTTTTTGCCTCAGGAGTCAGTTTTGCTGACGACATGAGGAGCTCCCTCACTTCAGGTTACATTAACATGGTGTTCATGAACACTCTGCTTCGCCTTTATTTTTATTTGTTCACAATATCTTTTTCTTTGAGAGCACGCAAACTTATTTAACAGCATTAAAAGCATCAGTGGACAGTAAAGCTTCATATTACACAGAATAATTACCTTCTTATAGGGTTAGAAATCCCCTAAGAAACAATGTATGAGGCTTATTGAGGACAATCGACCAACGCATAGCTGAGGGATTACATTGGTAGGTGAATTCACTCACAAAGAGAAGATTCAATATTCTGTGTCTAGTTATGTTCAAGTAATTGAATGATGGTCAATTGTCCAGATTGTTGCTTGCTCAAAGGTTGGCCCACAGAGACCCTACACATGACACCAAATAACGATGGCTTAAACAGTTGTGTTGCTATCATGTGTGGATAGGGATTACATGACCATGACAGCAAAACCCACATTAACAGATTCAATTCACAAACAAGCAGAGTCTCGACCCTCGAAATGAGAAATCTTACAAAATCCGACGGTCAAATGCAACATCAGACAAACTAAAAGCGGTGACAGGAGAAGATGCAATGATGTAGTTTTTGGACTGATGTGAGTTCATGAAGAATACAAGAGCTATGGATGGCTTCATGGAGACAGTATGAACATGGGGTGAGCAGTTGTCTGTCGTGCACATGTGCAGTCGTTGTACCTCTGTCGTATACTGAACCACAGGTGTGCTCTTGCTTGTTACCTTCAGTTGGTTTCCAACACACAACAGGATATGAAATCAGCCATGTTTAAAATTTGCGATTCAAAATGCGATCCTTGTTTGAGGGAACTCTAATCTCTTCGAATACCTCACACTGCAGGAACACCTAGCAAGATAATCATTAGAACCGTCTAATGATCAAGACTGCTTACTTTTGAGTGTGCACCCTGCGTGAGTTCATTGATTTCAAAGATGAGATAAATCACAAATTCAGTCTCGGTGCTCATAGTGATTCCTACCATCTGACAACATGACGTCTTCACATCACTAAAAGAGAGGAAAAAAATATGGTGCAAGAAATAAAGGCAGTTAAACTCAGTCAAAGTTAATCAAGGAAGCAGATAAGACATCACATACACTGAATTGTTCATCATACCATGTGAAGAAGATGCTTAGGAGATGGATAAAAACTGATGTGCATTCCTAATTCCGATGCCCCCCCCTCCCCAAATGAGGGGCCCATATTGAACACTCAACTGTGGCCCAGTTTCCATTGAGTCTCCACATGGGTGGGCCTGGATGGGTAGACGAATGGCCCTTAAAGGGGCTCCATGCAGGGCTAATAATGTCTGAATGTGTCTCACTTGAGAGCCATCCAATACACACTTAGACTGCCTGAATGGTACGCCCATTTCTAGCCAATGAATATTGTTCTGGCTGACCCTCTTAAAAGCCGTCTGTGAGCCCGTTAAGTGCAGGAGGATGTGTGTGAACGTGTTGTCTTGGAAGATGCATGCTCACTCTTTTACTGGATAGCTTAAAAAGCTAAAAAGCAGTCTGCTGAATTACTCACCTTTGTCTCATCAACATTCATGATCTGATTCCTTTTTGTAATTAAAGCATGCAAAGATTCACTAAATTGACCCGGAAGTCGGCCTCTGTGTTATTTGAGAAAAATGCAAGGAAATGCTCCACTATATCTAAACATATGATTAAATGCAATTCTGCTGTTAGTTTAAACCTGGAAGAGCAAAGACCCATTTCAGAGTGTGGAGGAGTTGCTTCCATTTTCACATTTACACTGTTTGTTGTGTAGTGAAGATGAACTGTCTTTTCCTGCCATGAAACCAAACAATGACACATTCTTCCTCCCTTTCGAGAAATGTAAGTCCCATCAATTTTTACAATTACTGTATCTAACCGTCTGACTGCTCACACTTCCTCTGTACGATCTCAGCTATTACTTTGTGAGCGCACTGTCACCATTAAAACCAATAGAGATGATGGCCAGTGCTATAAATGTGAGACCTAAATTGCAATAACTCTGAATAATCTGATAAATCCGCTCTGAGAACTCGTTCTTGTTGATGTATTGTGGTTGAGCGTGAGTATATGCCAATGAGCCTTTTATGCTGAGCCCACCGCTGTCTGTTTCTGCTCGGTTTTTCAATGAAAGAGGAGTTTTAAACTTGGCTACAAAAACGAGCAATCAAGAAAATTAAGCTGTGCTTTTTCTTCCTGGTTCATTCCTGAAAAGCTGACTCTGAGGATGAAGGCTTTTCAGCTGACGGCAGCATGGCAGAGCTGTTTGATTCAGCCGCAGCAGCCTGTCATCCAGGCATCTCCGTCAGAGCGTTTTTGAATAATTGAGCTTCCCCCGGCCCTGAGAGCTCCCCAGTAGTCAAAGCGACTATTTTAGGGAGCAGGTACTTACGCAAATGCTCTGTGCTGAAGTGTGACTCTGGGACACCTCGCTCTTATGGTGCCATAGTGTTCATTTTTAGTCCTGATGAGGTGTGATGGTGCAGAAGCAGTAAGAATATTTTCAGACATTTTCTCTGCTTACTCTTCTTTGAAATGAATTTGCAATATGCTTTCCTTCGAGTTAAAAATTCCTTTTCACACAAGTAAGACCTCCTATTAGTTGGTACAAGGGAATAGCAGAAATACAGTCTTTCTCATTCTCAGTTCAAAGGCATACACACAAACGTCAGGGATGTATTTGATAAAGCGCCCGAGTATCAGACGTGCAGGCCTGCAGAGAATCGCCGGACAGCACAAAGAGAAACCGCTGGGATAAAAAGATCCAGAGCAAAATAGGAAATTCAATTTCCTTAACCCCATATGAGCAATTATCATAATTACATAGTGTAGTGGGAGACGCCGGGATGGTGTGGGGGCTCTAATGTCAGGGAAGCGAAGCAGACATGGGACGAACCTCTCAGTGAGAAATTGTGCGTGGTCGAGCGGGCGGGTGGGGGGATAAGGACGGGGGAAAGAGGAAGGTGACAGAGAGGTGAGAGGCTTTTAAGGGCCAGTGTAAATGTTAAAAACATGTAACGCACCAGCGCTCTGCTCTTTCCTGCTGCTTTTTTTTTTTTTTTTTTTTTTGCAGTTTGACGACATGCTAGCTCTCCCTTTTCTCCCTCATCAAATCTCTCTCTCTCTTTTTTCTTGTCTTTGTTCACTGCTGTGAAACACAAGCTGGTCTTCACTGAAGCCGCTTTATTAAAAAGAAAATTAGACATTTTGTTATCAGGGCTTGCAAAAGGCTCTCCGCTTGTTATATCTACCCACAAATTTAAGTAGCTTTTTGAGTAGCAAAGGCCATATTTTCACACTTATGTAAGTGGGCAGATACTGCTTCAGCCAGCAGACAGAAACAGACACCACAGATGGAATGTACATTTTTTCGCTAAAGCAGCTTTTTTAAAGAGCATCCACCAAAAACTACTTTTTTAAAAACAAATACTTTCTGTTCCTTTTCCTTTTTCAAACACGCCAGACTCTAAAAAAACAAACTCTAAGAAAAAAAGTCACTTCATAGTGAAAGTTTGACTTCCTTGTTGTGTGACGCAACAGTCCAAAAAAGTCAAGTGGCGTTCAGAGAAATTATTTTATTTTCTTCTTCTTCTTCTGTTAAACATACCATCACAAAGGTTGTTTTCTGCACGCATCCTTTGCATGATGTGTCAGACGTGTACAACAGTGAAGTTGGTGCTGCAGGTGGATTTCTACGAGAACGCCTCCTTTTGTTTTTCGAGTTGGAGCCATCTCACCGTTTAATGAATTGACTCAGGTTAGAAGCTCTCAAAGAAGATGCTCTCACATTACTCGCCAAATATGCACACCCCTCCATCTCTTTTATTTTATTTTACACACAAACCCATAAAGCAATCAACCTGCACACATATCACGCACCATTGCATCACAGCTTTATAGCTCGTCGCAGCTCTCTAATTTGATTCATTCATTTTTTCCCTCAGCTCATTTCTTCCTCCCTTCCTCAGATTGCCTCTGCCATGCATATTAATAACACAGAGATAAAAAATACGCTTGATTAAAATCACACCCGGCCCAGCCACCCGAAACACTCGCCCCGGTGTGCAAACAACACAATAATGTCTCTTTCTCCAGGGCAGGAGGCAGGAAACGAGAACATCCATAATGGATTTCATATACTCCATCATTAAGAGTCTCTTTGTGTGTACACACAATTCACTGCTCACCTATTTGTCTGCAGGGAGAGTTGGAGTTGATTACTCGACTGAGCTGCAGCACTCCCAGACACGGTGTCCTGGCTCCGAGTCAGATGAAATGTGATTCCTCTCAGCGTTGTTATTTTTTCTTTTGTTTACCTGTAAATAGCATGCGTTCACCGACTGAGCTGCTGGTGCTGTAATTTGTCAGGAGTGAGAGGCTGTCGTGCACCCAGCTGGGTCTGAAATTATTTTTCTTGTGTGGCAGAGATGAATTATTTGTTGTCTCGGGACAGTCTCTGCCCTCAGGTGAAGATATTTTTATTGATAATGAGACAGGAGCTTTCTATGCATGACAGTGTCTGCTGGCTAAACTCTACAGCTGAAAGTGATGTGCCGCGCTACAAAGGCCTTTACGACTTCGTCAGTGGAGTACAGAGAGTGGAGGCACAAAGCTTTAGTTTGCTTCAGCTCATTTATAAAACGGGACAAAACAAGAAATGTGACTTTTCCTTCAAGACTCGACCAATTAGAGAGTTTTAAGAGCGTTACTGATGTTAGCAGAAAAATGCTAGTTTTTCCTAACATCAGCGATTGTAAAAACATTCTTTAGTAGACACATAAATTAGTTCTATGAACCCCAAAAAGGGCAGAATATGTGACCTCTAAATAGTCGCTGTATCAAGTGTAAAAGTGTCTGTTTTCATGTACTGCCGCTCCATGCAGGCTCTCTCATCTGCCTGTATTTCCAACGCTCAGAATATTGATCTCGTTATTGGTCAGTCGTTCGGCTTTGTCCTCAGATATGTCCCGCCCCTTTTACCATATTGGGAATGCTACAGTCAGTCCAAGGAGAGTTTGTGCTTGCTACAACGAACCAATGTGTATGAATCAGTGACATCATGGGTTTGTGACATCACAAAGCCATATTCAATGAAGGGGGGGACCGAGCTTTACATGCAGCTTCTCAAAACAGGATGAGGTGGGAGAAGCCGCGTTTCTGTGGACTTTGAATTTTTGTAAATAGATAAACATGCAGAAGACACCTGAAAAACACTGAGGAGCATCTAGAAGCAGAAAAAGCAGAATATGGAAGCTTTAAGGTTTATTCAGATCATTCAAGAAGCCAAACGGTTCATTCGTAATATTTTAGTGTAATTTATTAACATAACTAAAGAAAGATCTTATAATGACATCAGGAGGGGCTGAAAGGCTCAGCTGCCAATCACATGACTGTAGCTCAGCCTGTTGTAAGTATGCAGCTTGTTTTCAGGATGCCTTCAGGGTTGGTGTTCACAAGGTTTTTTACAAGATGTTTTCTGTTGAGTTCTATCTGTTCAAAAAATGTTTTCCCATCTCTGTTCAGGCTCAGGGGTCTGCAAGACGAGCTTCTGCTCACTCCAGCGTTGCTTCAACTTCTTCAGTTTGGTTATAAAATAATTCTACATCAGTAGAACGTGAATTAAAACTCTGGGTTGGTTTGTTGAAATTGTCAGAACATTTGATTGATTTATTACTCACAGACGCCGCCTGTCTGATCTGTGCTGTGAGCCTACCCAGAATATAGACCAGGCTTACAGTGTCTCTTTTTAAACAGCTTCTCCCTCATTAGTGTCAAATCCATCTGTTTAGTAAGTTAATCTTATGAGGTGCAGTTTTTATTCTCATAAATATTATTCATATTCCTGAATTCAAGGTGACTAGTGAGCAGAGGAGCTGGAGTAAGGTTATGTTGAAACACAATGTTTGCAGCTTTCTTCTCTTTATTTTGAAGTTGATCAGGACGAAGCGGGCCGACTGTGGCTCAGTTGGTCGAGTTTTGTCGTTTGATCCCCAGCTCCTGTGGAGATGCCTGATGAAGACACTTAACCCCAAACTTTTCCCACTGCATGGGGAGTGTATGAGTGTGTCATGTGATTATTCTGACAGTAGCAGCCTCATACCAACCGTGCGTGAACGTGTAGGTGTGACCTGCTGTGTTAAAGCTTCTATCACTCTGTAAGTTTGGCAGCATGCTGCGGTTCTATCACAAGAAGTGCTTCCTGCTTGCAGCACTTAGCTTGTTCCAAACATCCTCACCCTAAAGGTCATCTGTACAAGGCGCTGGCAGTCTACATAATTATTACTCTACCTTGTCATTGGACATGAGTCTTCAGCTATTAACAACACCACTTCTCTGCTTGTCAACGAACGCCTGCTGACTGAGATGGAGAGACAAACTGTCCCTGTATGTTCAGCGAGCACAAAGTGCACCGAACTAAATACTCTGTTGCTGCTTTAAACGAAGACGACTGATATGCTGGCACTCTGTTGTCATACTTTCTTAATAATATATGTTGTACACATAACGTCTATTTGGTGCATTCATGTTACTCATTGAAGTAGATTAGATGAGGCAGGGCAGATAGATGCTATGACGTGAGAGTTTTGGGTTTTCTCCTTCAGATTTTAAATGTGAAGCTGCTTCACAGACGGGGAAGTGAAGCCTGGTTTGTTGAGTTTTTCACACCCCAAGGAGAAATGTACTCTTGTGAAGCTGTGCAACTTCAGGACTTGGAAACAATCAAGTCTCTCCTAAAAATCCCTCTTTGTGCGCTCACAGCAACCATTGCTGTTTCTTCTTCCACAGTTTGTGTGAAGGAGCTGCAGAGTTTATTCCTGATGACAAACCTGATCTTCAGGGGGGGAGCAGAGATGTGGTGTGTGGCTTTCTGAGAGGCTTGTTTGTTTCCTCAGATATAAACTGGATCTTTGTGGTCTGTAGGAACAACATGGAGGGCTTGTAGCTTTTCTTGATCTTACTCAGTGGAAACACAACACCAGACTGAGATCAGACGTGGCTGCTCGCTGTGCTTACACTCTTTCACAAAGGACATTTAAAAAAAAACAAAAAACATTCTCAGTTTTTTTCTCCTCCAAAAACTGTACTTCTTTGATATTTTGTTTGCATTCTGGTTTCTGTTCTGTTCTGTTGATGTATTGATTTTTCATTGAGCTGCATCCCAGACTAAAAGGATAAGGTGTTGGCTTTCCTCTTTGCTCTAACAATTATTTGTACGCTTCTTTACAAATATTGATTTTTTTCTTAACTTCCAGTGAAATATAAACATTGAAGCGCACACCCATTTCCCAGAATAGACGCCTTTCTCTGTGGAGGATTAGATTCGAGCTTGTGTTGATTTTCTTCTTCTACTCCTCAGATTAAATTCTGTAAACCCTGAAATAGGACTCTAACACAATCACACTTTATTCTCATACAGAGTTATAAAACCTGCTTACAATTAGGGCTTGAAGTGGGAGTAACTGAATTGAAATTGCAGGGAGTGTGTGAGATTGGTTTCTGTTAGAGATGATAGTAAAATCAATCAATAAGAAATAGACTCTGAGCTCCTGGTTTACTCGTGAAATAAACACAGGAACCAGCTCGCTGGTTAGCGTCATTAAAACACAGCTGCAGTAGCTCATTTTTAGAGGGCAGGATTAAAATCATACATGACCAGAAGTCGATTTTAAAAATCTAAATAATTCTATCAAGTAACGTCCTGTTGTTTACGGTGAGAAGGCAGATTCAGAGGGAAGAACAAACACCTAGCTGTGGGAGTGTCACCCACCTGGGGGAGGGGATACTGTGTTATACGAGGTGAATTAGTCTTCACTTTGGATCTTTGAAAGAAGGAATCCAAACACAACGTATACAAGATTTGTCAAAAAAAAAAGCTTTTTTAAATTTGCCATCAGTGAGAGAAAGTGGGGACAGAAAAACACTCCCCCCTGTTAAAAACAACTGAAGTCCTGCAATAACCTGGAATCCAATAATCTTCTTACTTACTTCAACTGCAGGTTTTTCTCTGTAAAATCAGCATGCTAATTAAGTGCAATTGGACAGGCAGATGGTTTAAAATTAATCATACATGACTCTAAATGAAGCTCTGTGTCTGAGCTTTATCTCAAGAGAGCATGCAAGACTGAAATACCAGGCTGAAAACAGAGACCAGCTCTGACCTCTGAAACATAAAAGCTGTCCAGTTCTTACCACACACAAGGTGAGATTTTATAAGTGGAGTCTGCGTGAGGTTAAAATACCAAAAAAAGAGAAAGTACAAGATTTGATTTGATGCTCAACATTTAAAATTTAAAGCAGCTACATTTTAATTACACGAGGCCTTGAGGTTTGACGGCTGCCGCCCTGCTTGCTACCTGGACTCACGTGATGATGTTCAAGACCAATTTCCCCAATGGGACAATAAAGTATATCGTATCATGGAGCGCTTAAACCTAGGTGTAATGTCACGTGTCCCATGTACAGAGGCTTTAGTCTGTGTCGCAGTGGCAGGTTCGAAACTGCATGTTTAGCTTCCTGTCTCTCTACAGCTGTCCAATCCAACAAAAGCAAAAACGCCTCGCAAAAAAAATCTTTAAAAAAAAAGAAAAGTAAAATCTATTGCATCCTGTTGTAAAATAAACAATCTTTAAGGTTGGATTCAAAGCTTAAAACTGGGTTACTGCTCCGGTGAATCAGATTATGGCGGCGAGAGAAAGCATGCTAAATATAAAGAGCAGATGTTTACTCCTCTCGTCGTCTCTGTTCCCGTCACTTGTTTGTTTCGGCTTTCATTGCTCCTGCCAACAGGGCATCGGAGGAGCACAACGTGTCCTGTATGCTCATCCAACCTAAATGTTTGAGCGATAACTCTGAGTTTTTCGCAAACTTTTCCTGCAGCATCACTAATGTGCAGATGGTGGCACGAGAACCAGCATGTGCTGAAGCATTCGCCAGCGAGCAGAATAATGGACCATCTGTTGAAACACTGTCACCCTGCAGCTCTGTGCGGCTCCCAGCAAACACTTTGACATTGAGCTGTTGTTGAAAGGACGACCTGCGACGACACTGAAAAACGGAGACAACATCTGTGTAGTTGCATCAGGACCCAGATATAACATCTGTCTGATATAGAATCCAAACTCTACATGAAGCTGCTGTCATATTGATTTTTTTTTTTAATCATCCTAAAATCTAATGTTATGAAAAGTCTGAGCATAAATCAGCAGGTTGTTGTTACTGTACATCATCACATGGGTAACCATCATCCATGACAAACTGACCTTTGAGCTTCACTGATGCTGTTTGTAAAAAAATCCCGTCATCACCTCAGGAAGCTTCTGAATTATCACGCTGACAATACTAATGAGCTTTTTTTTCTTGTCTTATTGAGTCAGTTTTAATTTTCCGCTTTGTCACATGGTACGGGTCAGTCAGCATTAAAAACGCAACACAATGCAGAGTATTGTTTGTGTTGTAAAATTGCAAGTTTGTCACTCTCTGACCTGAAACACCTGTATAAAGTAAATTCTTTGAAGAAGGCCGAGTCAGTCTTGGCTGATCAGTCAACGTGTGTCAAAAAAGATAAAGTCCAGCCGTAGATTCAGCTTGCAGGACATAGTAATTAATTTCCCCCCTGCTGCCATCACCTTTTTAAACGGCTGATTGTGTTGCTCTGTCATCTGTTTTTATCGACTGTATTTATTGGACTTTCGCTTCTTATGTTGCTTGCTGATTGCAGAACAACAAATAACAAACTGCCCTCTCACAGGGACAAGAAAGACAACCTTGAACCTTGCACCTTGATCGTGGACACTCTCTCATCATCACTGTCCATCAAATGCACTCCTCATATATTAACTTGACATTTGAGAGTGATTTTCATCCTCAGAAAACGTTGTGAGGACAACCTGAGAGGTTCTGAGTGTCCATTGACACCGCCCACCCCTCATAGACAGACTCTCTTTATAGACAGATAACTATGCAGTCTGGCCACGGTCCAGTTATAATGGATAACTGAGAGCTATAAAGACAACAGTGTCTGCAGTGAAGTGATCAGATGAAGTAGCCGGCCAACAACTTTCATCTCAGTCATTTAATAGAGAAAGCTCAGCAGGCTTTTGTTAGCGACATATGACATTATAATTCGACGACACAATAAATCATTGACGCGTTGCTCCTGTCGTCAGCTTGAACCCACAATGCTAAATGTTTGCATGTGACCTGTGATGAACACAGAGCAACACTGGAGTTCATATTTCAGCACCATGGACAGAGAGCACATTAGCACTGCATGCAGGGTTCCCATACAGAAAGTACAGCAATCTAAAAAGGATCGGATAAGAGACAGAATGACAAAACTATGTCCAAAAGAGAGGAACAAGTGTAAATTGACACATGCTGACCGTGATCTAAAGACATTTTTATTTCTGTATAGGCTTGTGTATCAGTGGATGATGCATTTACTCCAAGACTCTCTATGAATGAGAGAAACTGAAGCCTACTGAGCGTTGAGGCGCAGCATTCAAACTGGAGGATCATTTACAATCAAACTGGGACTTAACTCCTGAGCCAAAGTAACGATTACACGCCAGCAAAGACTTGAGAACGACCAACATGCAGAGTCAGCGTGTCTTTCTTCCTCTTTCTCTCAGTCTCTTTTAATCTGTTTGTTCAAAGGCGAGGAGACTTTGAAAAATGACCTGAGAGAGAAAAGAGGGGGCAGCAGGGGGAAGGAAGGGGTTTAAGTGTAAGACAGGCGAACTCAAGGGGCCACAGTATTAACAGAGAAGAGGCTTCAAAGCTGCTGACACTCAGGGGCCATGTCAGGAGGTTTGGGGGAAAGAGATTTAAAAAAAAAAGGAAAGGAAGAGATGCTCACAGTCAGGTCAGACTCTTTTAAACTATTCACTTTTCTTTATTCTGCAGGAGCCACAGATGAAATCACAGCACCATATTGAAAGATAAGTTCAAGTTATCATCCGCACAAGCTTGATCTCCTTTTTCACGTGTCATTTCATTACTTAAACATAGCAGCGGTCCAGTAGAGTCATGAAAGCTTTTACGTCTGATCCTAACAGCCGAGGAAGTTTAATCCTAAAAATGCATCCAGAATGTACAAGAAGAACCGGAGAGTTCATCTGCAATGTAGCAAATGCAACACTTGGTTCTTCTTTTTCTAAGTTTTTTTTTTTGTGGGTCTTCTTGCTTTAACTAGAGAGGACAGCTGAGGAGAGACAGGAAACGCTGGGAGGACAGTGTGTGGGGGACGCCATGCAGCAGAGGACAGAGGGTGAATGGGACTCAGGGCTGCTGCCATGAAGACAACAACCTCTGCATGCGCCCCCGAAACAGTTGATTATCAGGTCTCGTTAGCTGGATTTGCACTGATCAGGTGTATTTCACAGAGCTGATTGCAGGCTAGGTTTTTTTCTTTTCTTTCCCCAGTCTTAATGCTTAGAAAAACATTAAACATTAAAAACATGAGGTGGAGCGAAACTGATACGGGGGGGCATATCGCAGCCATGTGAACGAAACGGAGCGAATTCTCTGGCTGCGATGACCTCACCACACCTCCCCACCATAGATTTGGACATAGACGGTCTGTGCTTCGAATCCGGAGTGCGGTCGTTTCGATGCGTTTCTGTCACAGCGTCTCCGTGATTCATCCCAAGCTGGAACTTTATGAAGGTTTGAGTCCTCGTCCTGCACGTCTTTGATTCAGTCTGTAGTTGCTTCCTGTTGTTAATTTATATTTGTTTCTTTAGTCACTCACATTTCCCTCGTACACGTTAAAACATTTGCTTGATTGCAGTGTATGTTTTAAAACCATGTGATTCAGAGCTGCATTGAACATTGTCTTCGTTTTATAACTCTCATCTGTAGTTGGCCGCTGTGATTGAGCGTGTGGCTCAGGATGCTCTCTGCTGGAGGCAGACGTCCTTTAATTTAGATGTTAATAGCAGATGGACAGAGTTCCACGCCACTAACACGTGAATCTTTTCGTCCTCTGAAGAACTGGGCTGTCAGTTGCTTTTGTTTTTCAAGCCAGAGAGACAATGCAGAGTGGATCACAAAGATGCTCATTTTTCTCTTGAATTACCAACCAATGAAGAAATCGAGACGTGCTCTTCCCATTAATTTGATCCTTCTATGAACAATGAGCCCTACTATTCCCTTTACACACAGTCAGGTCTCCCACTCCGTGAAGTTTGCCACAGGACTGTGAATCCTCTCCATATAATATGCTTTACATACACTTTGTTTCCTGTGGCTTTAAGAGCCGGGACTCTGTGTGAGGTCCGGGCTCAGTTATGCAGCGCTGCTTACTGATTTGGTTTTGTTCTGTTGTTTTGTCATGAGCGACTGGCTGCAGGCTGTTTGGCTGAGCCATGAGGAGCCGCGTCTCAATGAACGGGCTTCAGGGTGGCCACGGCAGGAGAAATAGAATCTCTGTCACACACACACACACACACACACACACACACACACACACACACACACACACACACACACACACGGAGACGAGATACAGTTGTCTCATGCTGCAACACAGTCCTCTCTCTCTCTCTCTCTCATTTGTCTTTTATCTGACTCTCTCTCTCCGTCTTATTTCTTCTCGCACTGCTTCTGGCTGCGTGCAAATTCATTCACTGTGAAAATAGAAGGCAGCTCTGTGCGGCGCAGTTTCATTTAGCTCTGCATTCAGTGCGCTACAGAGTCCGCGCACGCTGCTCTCAGACACACTACAGGTAAAATTGAAGATCTCTCAGCATTGATAGCAACTGACACACGAAGAATACATTTACTGTACGAATCTTTGTCACTTTCACGAAACTCCTGAAAAACTCCTGAAGTTTTAAGGGTGAGCGGCTTTTTCTGCAGGAAGTGAGCCGATGTGAGAACACGGCAGGATAATATCAGGAGAATTCCCCCTGAGTGAGTTGGAGGGGGTGGCGACATTTCTTCAATACAATCAGTGCATAACCATAAGTTGTATTCATGCGACCGATGTGATGTAATTAAAGAGCTGCATTATGTTCCCCAATATTTTCTTCTTCACTCATTTGTTGATACTGTGATTCTGTCTAACTACACGTAGCACACAAACACAAATACTGTCAATATAGCGTTGCAGACTCTGTTGCTTTGACCGTCACCCATCTTGTCCGACAGGGATAATTCAGCTGTCCTCATTGAGTCTATGCAGTATTTTTATCTAAGAGTTATATCAGACCAAATGCGAGGCAACATTTCAGTTTATGTCACCAACATGAAGCTAAACTAAAATGTTTTAGTTCTACTCAAATCTGGCTTCCTGCAAAAGAATGAACCCAAAATAAACACATTTAGTATTTAATTCAAGGGGCTTCACGGTGCACATATGCAAAAAGTCCAATTTTATTTCTGTTCCTTTTTTTTACCGGCAAGTCAAGAAAAACAAAGAACTGTTTTTGAATGAAGGCTTTATCGACTGTATCTGATGCAACTCCAGGACATCAGGACCAAATCAAAGCTGAAAGGCTTTTTGCACTCGGCTCACTCAAATATTTTCTAGAAGCTCAACTTTGGCGTTAAATTTCCTTTCATTGCTGTCATTGATCTGACTTTGTATGGAATAACACAGCATAAAAAATTCTGCTTGTTGTTTTTGTTCAACACCGTGATCCTTGAAATGTGTTTGAATAAAGAGTGCAGGTGAAATCAGGTACACGCTAAACCCTATACATCTAATCTAAGCTTTCATTGTTTCCAGATGCGAAGTACTCGAGGCGTGTCTATCTGGCCTGTTGGATTTGTAGGAGGCAGAACGTATGAGCGCCCCCTGGTGTCCGGGGGTAAAGTTGTGGGCTGGTACACCGGCTGGAGACCAGACCGACCTTTTGCCACCGACATGGCAGGTAAGAGGAAACTCCATTAAACAACCCTGTGTTATACTGTGTTCAAATAAATGATGCCAGATGTCTTTAGAAAAGATCCATCCATCTATTCATCTATGATTTCATACGTCCAGCTTTAACCCCGATCCTTTGAGGATCTCATGGGGATGAAGAGTAACCCTGGTTAATGTTGAGCAAAAGGAGGGGTTCAATTTCAACTTTTCATCAGAAATCATTACAGATTCAATGAATATAACATTCAGTAAATGTCAATTACCTTAACTGTATTTGCAAAGTGTAGCTGCTGTCAGCAGACAGCTAACACATACTGTGTTATTTGCAAGCAAACAGCAACAGGTTGCAACTTTGCTGCAATGATGTGCTCGGAAAACGTGCGTGCGAGAAGTCCCATTTGAGTGCAGAGGAAGTCAGATTGAAATATAGGCAAGAAATAACTCAAGCGATGTGGCTTGTTAGTGTTCCCACAGTACTCTGCCCTGATCACTCACTGTTTTTGATTTCCAATCCTGGTTTGCCTTTTAGGGCGACAGGGGCATCAACGCTCGCCCGACTGGTGAGCGACTGTTTTCCCAGACAGAGAAAAAAGTGGCCTCACTCGGCGGTATGGGCGGGACAGCTTAGTAGCTGATGATGGGCCAGACTGGGAGTGACTTCTCCATGATGGGAAAATGTGGATTTTGATTTATCCGAATAACGCAATTATGCCCATTTATTTGCTTATTTCACTGCAAGACGTAATGAATGAATTTAAGTAAAAGATGACGTATATTTGTAAGAGCTTCTTGGGTGACTTTGTCACACTGAGCAGGAGGATCATGAGGTCATTTCACATCTTGAGGTCAAACATTCAGTGAAATAAAATAAAATAAGGTCTGTAGAAAGCTCACATTCTCTGATCTTTACAGAAATAGTTCCCCCTTTAAGTCCTGAACCCTTTTGAAACACAGAATGACTTTAACGATTGGTTCATTGATCACAGTCAGCTCGACTGCTTTGGCCTGCTGCCTTTCATCAGAGAGAACAAACAGAAAGCATTACCCTGCTTTCTTTCTGTCCGTCTGCGTTGTTTCTCTTCCGTCTTCGCCTGCAGAGCTCCGACAGCTTTTCTACTGAGATTCTGTTTTTCATGGATTAATTTACCGTAAAATGAGAGCTGATCTTATCCAATTTAATATTCCCACAGTCACTCCTCCGTGCAGCAGCTCGTGTGCTACCTAGCCTGATTGTTTATTTGCGAGGTAAAAACACAAAGCAGGGCTGCTTGTGGAATAAAACTGTTCTGAAAAACAACCGATGAGATTCAATCAGAACCGAAGGAACCCAGCGGAGTCTGAGGCATCGAGAAGCTCACCTGTTTGTGTGTTTAGTGTCAGAAAGACTCCCTGGGCTTCTGTGTGAAGTCAAACAAGATTGTCCAGCAATCTTAAATGTTCAGTTAATAATGGTTTATTGGGTTAATAAAGGTTTTATATTATGAATTACACTGCACTGAGGATTACCAGACTGATAAAGTCAAGTGAGCAAAACTTCCTCAGGCTTGTCTTTAAATTATATCTACACAAGTTGTATGTGTTTATGAGCTTTTATTTGGGTACCTACAGTACACTCACACACATCCGCAATAACCCGTGAGCACCTCCCTATGCATCTTCAGAGCCAATCAGAGGAGAGTTCAGCAGAAGGCTTCCCTCTGATTGGATACACAATAATTAATCACATTAACCAAATAACATCTCGTCAGTCACTGCTCATTACCCCTGAACACACACACACACACACACACACACACACACACACACACACACACACACACACACACACACACACACACACACACAATGTGTTCACACTCTGCTTGAGACAGTTTATGTTAATGACAAATCAAGAAATGTACAAGTGTTTTACGTGAGCTAAAAAATGTTGATTGCACACTAATGATTCCAAACACGTGTGCGGACACAGCCAAGGGCACTCTCTCAAACACACACACACACACACACACACACACACACACACACACACTCTCACACACACAGGTCGGCCCCGAGGATTAGTGTTAATTAAGTCACGATAACAAGAGCGGGCTTCTACTTTTCTCCACTCCACCTTTCCTGTACCAGCACGGCTAAGATATCATCACTCCATCCTTCTCTCAACCATCTCTTACCCCCGATCTCTCTCTCTCTCCCTCTCTCTCTCTCTCACACACACACACACACAAACACACTCTAATTACCAGCCTTACTTTTATGCTGCACTCCATAATTACGCTGTCAGTGTTAAGATTTACTGCTGGGTTGTTGTTTTACGAAGCATTTTTTCACTCCTAATACAAGAAAACAATGAGTATGCAGAGTGGACCAAACTTTGCTCGCTCATAAATAATTATTCATGAGATTTACAATAGTGTGTCTGCAGAGCTCTGAGTGGGTGCCAGTGCATGTCCTCATGCTATTGTGTTATACAGAACTGCATTGTTAGCCTCCCATCTACCGCTCTGTCTCATTTATGCGGACACAATGAAGCCTGGACAAAGATTTTTTGTGTGTGTGTGTGTGTGTGTGTGTGTGTGTGTGTGTGTGTGTGTGTGTGTGTGTGTGTGTGTGTGTGTGTGTGTGTGTGTGTGTGTGTGTGTGTGTGTGTGTGTGTGTGTGTGTGTGTGTGTGTGTGTGTGTGTGTGTGTGTGTGTGTGTGTGTGTGTGTGTGTGTGTGTGTGTGTGTGTGTGTGTGTGTGTGTGTGTGTGTGTGTGTGTGTGTGTGTGTGTGTGTGTGTGTGTGTGATTATATACAATCTCTCTCTCTCACGCACACACACACGTACACAAATACACACACAATTACTTTATATATCTGAGAGACACGCAGGCATGCACCTGCCAGCACTCAGGCTGATATGAGTCGACATTCGCTCGTGTTCAAGGACACAACATTTTCCGGGAGCAAAGAAGAGCTGCATCTTCTCAAAAACACAACAATTGAGTTAATGTGTGCCGCGAAAAGCAAACATCGATTTTAAATGGTGCGTGCACACAACTACACACAACGACACAAAGAAGCCTCAGCCTTTGGTTGAAGTGCTACTTGTGTCCTGGGAGTGTTCGATGAGGGTGGGGACATGAAAGTGTTTAACCCGCAGTAACCCCCGGTGTTTGTACGTGGCTCCTGAGACGTGTCGATGAGAGGAGACCGTGTTCACAGAGTCATCCTCCTGCACTCAAGCACCGCGCTAACAGTCCGACTGAAGCAGAAGAAAAACACGTCGCTAAATATTTGTGTCTTTACTTGTCTTCGTCTTTTTTTTTTGGGATTCACAAGAGAAGCGTGTCTATCAGAGGATTTTTCTGTGTGCGTGTGTGAACAACTTTACTGAAAGGTTACCCAAGCAGTTTATTTATCGTTGACCTCAGATTGTAATGTCACACACAGTGTGGTTTTAAGCGTGTGGTTTTTGGCCGGAAGCTAAAAACGTTGGTATTTTAAATCAGCCTCCAAATTAATGAAAGAAACAGAACGTGGCATGCTGTATGTAATGTAATTAATTGTATTTTGATTTTTTAATAATGCACTTTAGCTTGCCAACTGGCCGGGGACTACAGCTGGAAATTAGCTGCAAAGGCTAAAGCTGCTACTTTTACTGTGAAAGAGCAATGTCAACAATATAATAAACTCAAATATGTAAAACAAGAGCACAACATGAACCCCTCAGGCTGCAGAGCTTCAGCTTTCACCAGCAAAAGACAAATCAATAAAGCATAAACGTTTGTGGCATGTTGCACAGTTCATCTCATTCTTCCAGGTGTAATTACTCTTTTATTATCAGTCATTGCTCTGTGTTTGGTTTTAGTTTGGAAAGACAACATTTAAAATGTTATGTGCATCACGACGCAAAACTGCAATGATTGAATTCTAGTTAAGCACCATCACATCTCCTCTTTAGCTCGGGGCATTTCATGGAGATTTACTGTGTGCACATCAAATTTCAAGGCACACGACTGGTGCCATTGGAAAACCCTGAGCATGTTCTGACTCCGAGAAGCAAAGGTCAAAAGAGGCTTAAAAAAAATCCAAGAAACAGTAAACTAAGTTGGTGTATTTCAAAGTGACTTTTAATGTATTCCTTCTTTGAGAGATAGGATTGTCAAAAAAGTCTGAAACTACGGGGGGAGAGAGAGCGGGGAGCACGCTCTCCAGGACACGCACACCAGCCACTAGGCCACGGCGATCACTGTGCCCAGATACTTGTAACACTCAACATTCTCCACGTCATCATAGGCAGGATGGTTGAGCGTTTTTTTTTACATTGATCTTTACATTGTGCTGGTAACACCACTCCACAAAGTCCTTCCCAACTGGTTTGTGAGCGACCTCTCAGTCCTGGAGCAGACTGATTAAAACGTTCAGGAGATGTCTGTTGTCATGGGTCGGTGCTCCTGCAGTCGATTGTATATAACCTATACAATAAAGAGGAGGGGACACACCCCTGGGGTGAGCTTGTGGATGGCCTGAAATATATATGGTAGTTAAAATCGTAGTATTTTTAGTTGTAGCAGACAAGTCTCTTTATTGCTACTGTATGTACTTTGTTTAAAATCCTATCCTAACAGGAAGAGAGGGACTGTTGGGTACAGATAAGAAATCAAAGTTATCCTCTGGCTTCTCCAGAAAAAGGAAAAAAAAAACAGACAAAGTGAAATCCGAAGTGAACTGACGAGAGACCGGCAATGAGCTCACACTTTATGGAGCGAAAAAAATATTCTGATGCAGCTCCAAACAGTTTCCTCCAAACAACACTGTTTCTTATTCCGCTTGCTATAAATTCGGGATTTTCTCCAACAGATACGTACAGTTGTGTAGGTCAGCTGGAGTGGGTCAGGATAACATAGTGTGGACAAACATGGCTCAGATAAGCTGTGTGTCGCAGAGACGGGCTGCGGGTAGGAAGATGTGTATCTTGTAATTGCTCTCATATCTACGAGTGCCACCTGAGCGGCATTTATCTCTGATTAGCCTGCAACGTCGCAGCGACTAGAAGAAAAAGACCCAACAATTCAAATGTAAAGCAGCAGATAAAAAGTAATTTGACGTGTTTAAGAATAAAAAAAACGTACAATGTAAAACAGTGATTAGTTGAAAATGTATCTATAGATCTGTTTTGTTCACATGAACCTTCCTGTTCCTGACAACGCCACTTTCTTTAGTTTGGGAAAATCAGAAGAAACAAAGAGTTTCAAAATAAGTTAAAAGAGGTAACCATGGTGACCCTTTAAATCTGGGTTCAAGTAACATGCTTGGGTTTCGACCTGGTCGCTCGTTTTAAGTTACATGGATGTAGGATGGTGCAGACTAGCTGTCCTTTGGTTTCAGCAGCCACAAACAAAATCAATGATTTGTGTCTGTCAGTAGAATGAGTGCCAAATTAAAACAGAGTGGCCTTCAGCACAAAGTATGAGCTGTCAATAAGCGCTGGCTCTGAACGAGTCTTTTTAAATGTCTTTCGGTCTCGCCCTGGCGCGTCTGTGATGGCTGACCCGGCCTTAAAAGCAGCAAACATAAGACTTTAAAGGGGCAAGATAAGCCAAAGCCATATTTATGTCCACAGTTTCTCTCAGTGTGACCCAAGCTGACACTCACATTACTCAGAGGACTCCTCTGTGCCGTCTGTGTCAGCTCCTCCGGTGAGGTGCAGCCCAGAGAAAATTCTGTTCAGGCAGGAAGAGAGGGGAAACGAGGACGATGAATTATTCGGGTTGAATTCCCAAACTAATGCGCTGATTGCAAAGTAGTGCCACCCACTAACGATTTGCATAAATAAATATTCAGTAATTATGCAGAGACCTTGTGCATCGAGGTTTGCAGCAATTTCTGAGAATCTGCTCCTGGCACTCTCTACGTGGGAAACTTCTGCATACACCTCCACATTGATTTGTGCTGACTTGATGGGGCAATTAAGCACTTTACTCCTGATAAAGTCCATTTAAAGCAAATAGTATTTATTTAATTTATAGTGTGAAGAGTTTCCTTGTTTAATCTCGTTTGTTGGCGTAAACTGATTCAGAGCTGTCAGTCATGGTCCTGATTTAATTACAGCCCTTCTAGTTAATGTGTTTCAATTATATTCTCCGTTGAAGCAGCCGCACATTTTAACATCAAACATTTAAAGTTGAAAATGAAAAGATACATTTGGGGTGCTGCACAGCCCAGCAGTATAATGTTGCACGCCCCATGCTAACCGTGCCTGTAAGTGCAGGGGTGAGAGACACACTGTAGCCTGTTATGGAAATCAGACCACGTACGCATCAAAAGCTTTTCCTTCACCGTGAACGCTTTTCCTGCTTGTCCCTCCGTCGAGATATTTAGCCTCACTTTTATATTTTCAAGAATGCGACTACAGAAACATTTCCTGTGTTGCACAGAACAGAACACAATATCTCATTATCATAACAATATGCGGCCTGTTGTATTATGCAAGCTACAGGCTTTCTGTCACATTGGTGGTAAAATAGTGAAGGTTAATGTCTGTCATGAAAACACACAAATGCAACAGAAATGACTAAAGTGGCGGATATTATTTTTGCTCTGCAAGGTCCTGCAGGGTGCATAGACTCGCCACAATAGCAGAATTCAGATAACAATGTAAAATTCAATGTGAGATACATCCATTATAACAGTGACAATAATCGTGTACAGCAGTTAAGAGGTCGTTCTGCACGCTCCTGTTGTTGGTTTGTGTGTTGTGTTTGAACTTTCTGCATTCATGCTTCAGAGCGCTGCGTAGGTTTTGTCAGATGGACCTTTTTCTAACGTGCTTGTTTTGGCTGTTTGCTTTTTTTTGTTTTGTTTCCTGGAGTCGCAGTGCATTGATTTCTCAAGGCCGCCATAAAGAGGAAGGTCTGCTGATTGAGCAGAAGGGCTCACAGAGTTACTCAGCAGGCAGAATGAAGCGCAGAGAAGGTGCTGATGGGATTTTGTTTTCAGCACAGCGGGGGTCCTGAGGCTGCGGGGAGGGGTCTTAAAAAGGGAACACCCCAGAGAAAGAGAAAACAAAACAGCCAAGCTGAGATTTGTCCAATGAGAAGCATTCAAATACAAGAACTTCTTACATGTAGTGTTTAAACACAGACTGATTTGTGTGCAAATACATCTCGGTACAAAGCACAGGCTGTAAATATGAATGGATGAAGTCTGAGAGACGCCTCCTGAGTGACGACTCAGGAAGCCCATTGATGGCGGTCGCCTAAAGAATGAGCTGGAGGCGGAGCCTGCTGACAAACCTTTACACCCTGCCCTCCTGTCAATCAGGTCAGCTACACACCTTACAATGAATAACTCTTTCCCTTGATAAAATATAAACGGATGAGTTATTGAAAAAAAAAAAGAACCCCTGTACAGTGTGAAGACAATAACTCATCAGACCTATTTTGTTTTTCTCTCAGCCTGTAAACTTGTACATTTCTGCTCAGTTCCTGCTGTTAAGAGGGTGCAATATGAAGACGGGGGGCAACAGCGAGTTCACAGACTTCAGAGATCTGAATATCAAGAGCACCAACAAAATGCAAATAGCGAATTTCACAGTAAAGTAAAAAAAACAGTAAGCAAGAAAGAAAACAGCGTTTAAAACGGGCAGTGCAGTCAACGCATCGGCCTGTAAACCTTCCTACGTTCTAACCTCTCTCCATGTTTCAAAAGCATCTCCAACATTGATCCTGCTTTAAAGCAGGTCTCTGCTGCTGGAGCTTATTAGATAGAGAAACGTGCAGAAGAGACTCATCATGTGTCACCTTCAGACCGTGGCCTCTGGCTCAGACGACACATCAGATGTGTGAAGGACGTGCTCGCCGCTCACATTTAAACAGAAACACAGTCAACCTCAGGACAGCTCTGAGACGTCATTGAGAGGAATTATACTCTTCACATACTTCATCATATTTACATAGATTTCAGAGATGTTAAGTCACCCACCCAGGTGCTTTAATAAGTGGGAGGGGCAATGAGGGATGTTGACTGGTCACCTACTGGGGTTCTCTATAAGTGTGCGTTAGGACTGTGAGCTACACAGTGCACTGTTTTAAGTTATCGAAATCTGAAGTCATAGACTTTTATAACACTCGTACTGTATTTAATATAACACCCATCACACACCTCCCTGCTTTATTTACACCTCATTCAAACATGAACTGATCTCCCCGATGTATTCCTGTTTTTATATAACCGGATCAATCAATCTTTGAGTTGGTCAAATCAATCAAGTTAATTATTCATTTTCAAATGAGCCGGCTACTGTCGGAGCATTTTGGGGACCTTTAGCGCCAAAAAAGCAATTTAGACGTTTTATAGTTATTTAAAAAAAACAACACAAGCAGCGTTGGCATTTGGTTGACGGGCGGGGATATTTATGTATTTGAAAACATGCAGGTAAAACAATATGTACGGTTAGCAATATGTTTTCCTTGTCTCTTCATTCTAAATAGTTGGAGTTAACTTAGAAAGATGAAACATTGTAAATAAAGGATTACAGATTTAGCATTTAGCGTGATGAATGAAACGACTGAATCTGGCACCAATGGATCATTTGTACTGCAGCTTTGTTAAGTTTGAGATTTAGATTTTTGTCCTCAGTTTGTACATGTGAACTCGTGGGGTATTTATTGGGTTATGGGAAAATATTCCGAACCCTCTTGGAGTCCAACCATTTATTAAACCCTCAGTCACGCTCCTGCTTGCGAGACGGCTCGTATCTTATCGTGTCACATTTTCTCCCACTGTTACAGTTTTTCTAATCAGGCTGATTAAATCTGGTCACAGCAGTCATTAATCTCCACCTCTGCTGCATCATGAGTATTTTGACTTCCCTCTGACTTTCTCGTGCCTTCGTTCTCATCTGAAGCACAATTATCACAGACTAAATGAATTCCATATCAGCCGAATCACAGTCATTAGATCCACTAATGCACTCCATCATTTTCTGCTGCAGTAATAATCGACTGATGATGTGTTTTTTAATCCATGGCTGACCTTCTCACTCTGTCTTATCCTTTGTCCCCATTCTTCCTCCTCCTCCTGCTCCTCCTCTTTCAATCAGGATTTGCAGTGAATCTTCAGGTGATCCTGGCGAACCCTCGGGCGCAGTTTAAACGACGCGGCTCCCAGCCGGGGATGCAGGAGTCCGACTTCCTGAAACAGATCACAAAGGTGACGGAGCTGGAGCCCAAAGCCAACAACTGCACCCGGGTCAGTAACTCTACATGCTTACAACTTTGGTTAAAAACACAAAAGGTGTACATAGTTAAAGGGATATTTCACTGCAGGCCACTCTCATTGAATCACGGGTGCTATATTGTGGTTCGTAGACATTGTGACGAACATCCGATTTGAGCACAAGTCCTCCAAATTCCCCTTCATATCAGTTTAAAGTTGAAACATACTTGTTTCGCCATTTTCTTCTCAGCTTTCTCCACAGAGCCTGTTAGCATAGCTTCTAGCATAGCTTCCCAGCAAGATGGCGACCGTTGCTTTTAGATTCTGGCAGTGAGGTCCCGCCCACTGATCTGTAATAGGTCTGTCGCTTCAGTGGGTTGAAAACCATGAGAACACCAACCAAGAAGACTTTTCAGGCTACATGCTAGCTAGCTATATTGCAAAGGGGTTGGTAGGTTTACAGTGGGCCTGTCTGTTTATTGAGTACATTAGCTACAGAAGATGCTGGTCAGCTCAGCCCCTTTAAGGACAAACCAGCTTTATTAAAACTAATTCTCAGCGCTGCTAGCAAGCCACTTCACCTTAGCGTGTTAGTGTTCCTCCACCTGCACATACCTCTCACAACCCCACTTAAAAAAACTGCTGAAGTATCGTTTTAAGGCTTTCGTGTCTGGAGTGGGAAAAAAAATTCAAATTGGCTGACTCAAAAAAAGGGTCCATGCATACAAATTTGTAAATCTGCTACTATAAAAGACTCCTGTGAGTCCTAGGTCGCTGGAGTTCATCCTGAATAAAATGAAAGTAATTTTTCAAATGTTTCACTCCTGGCAGTGTGTGGTGTTTGTTTTCTGGCAGCAGGATTTATACGTTATTTTATAAGTGTGATATCAGACTGAGCTGACCTGCAGATTGCAGGTGGATGGCGGGGACTCGGGTTTAATAAAAGACACATTTATGGGTTTACTTCCATTACGTGTGCGTGTGTGTGTGGTGCAGTCATAATAATGGCTGCCATCACAGCAGTAACTAACCATGGGGGATCTCTCCCCTCGGTTGACAGCATGACTCATGCTTTAAGCTGGTGGCTCAGGCTAAACTTAGACACACACAGCTCACATTGGACAGAAATGGCGTTATGGCGCTATCAATTCTACTTGTGTGCTTAGACAGCGAAGATCGATGCAGCTCATCTCGAATCACCACAGCCCCTGTTGGCACTTGGTTTTATGAAGCCACTCATCCTCTTGACAACCGTCACAGAGCCGCCTTAAAGGACCCTCTGTGTGAAATGGATTTTTGTCTTTTAAAGAGAAAATGTGAGATAAAAGTTCCCCAGTTGTTTCAAACTTTCAACCAGGCTGCCAGTTAGATTTTTATTATAAAAAAGGTTTTTATTGATAAAACTCTTTTCTGTTGTTGTACCAGCTGGTTTTAGAAGTCCATCATGGTTCACTCTTTAAAAAACATGGTTTTATTCATGGCACAGTTAAGTATGAAATACTGGTCACAAGGGAGTGTTTTACCCTGGCCAATCAGCAGTGGTTCTTATCGATCATTTCATCATGATTGTTTGAGAATGAAAGCACATGTAGACTTGAAGTTGAAATGGGAATTTAAGTGTTGCTACAACAGTTTACTTTCTAAGGCATTTGGCAAACGGACGGGAGCTTGTGTAGCATGTTGCTAGTCTTCTGACTTTACATCACACGTCACACCGACACATTCACACACTGATGTGGCTGCTGTGTCCATCAGAAATAACTCACCCTAGTCATACACATTCACACACAAAGCAGCATCTTTACGTCCTTTAACACATGGTTTGTGTAAATGGGTTTACTTGGTACGGTCAAGAAATAAAAATTACTTTGTGTCCAGCTAACACATCATGATGTTGATAAACATAAAAACTCAATCATAACTTAACATGGAGTTTTTTACATTATGGGTAAAAAAGCCTAAGAAAGCCAAACCTGGATAATTGTTTTTACTTTCTGACTCATGAGGAAGTCAGTTTGAAGGTTAAAGATGAACAAGAAATCTCTTTGGAGGCAATTTCATTTGTCCCCTTTTGTTTTTATTTCAGACAGATTATTATTTACATGCAACAGGAGGATGTTTTTGTTCTTAAGCTCTGCCGTTATTCCCTCTTTGTCATTCATAATGATTCTGTGCGGTGCCAACTGTATGTCGAGAGCACTGGGACATTTCCTGGTGGCCTGAGGGTCTTTTAGGCCTGCTGTGAGCAGCATGAATGAGTGAATAGACATCTCTGAAGTCAACACTGACTCTCTTGTTTATTGTGCTTTACGAATTGATCTCGGCCACCGGCCACGAAAAAAAAATAACGTCATGATGTGTCCCTCACAACAGGCATGGAAACTGTCTGCCTGCTGCTTCTCAACTGACACTGACAACATTATTCAATTCAATTTAAAAAAAACTTTATTTGTCCCCGCGGGGGCAGTTCAAAGGCACAGAGAGCAGTAAACAAACATGTTACAGTTACAGTGTTACAGTGCAGCTAAACAAAAAATGTAACCAAAGATAAAGTGTCAAAATGTAAGTACAAAGTTTAAATACAAAATTAGATACAAAAGAAGGTGGACAGCGATTTGGAATAAAGATGTAAAGAGACATATATGCAGTGGTGAACAGATTTATACAGAACTATAGTGCAGTAAGTAGGAAATAAATATAAATGTATATACATACATACACACATACATACACACAAACATACATACATACACACACATTCATACATACACACACATGCAGTACATACATACATACATACACACATGCAGTACATACATGCATCCATAGAGTACATACATACATACATACATTGTCAGGTTCAAGGACTCTAACCTTAACCTTCAGGCATACAATTCACCAAATAATGAAATAACGGACACGGACAAGGATAATCTTTGTACGCTTTTGCAGAAGGGGAAAAGCAGCCTCAGAGATCTCAACATCTCGCCGACCCTCTTCTGCT
The DNA here is from genome assembly GCF_947650265.1 of Symphodus melops. Lineage (NCBI taxonomy): Eukaryota > Metazoa > Chordata > Actinopteri > Labriformes > Labridae > Symphodus > Symphodus melops. The sequence continues at coordinate 3,029,037 of NC_136705.1, read as the reverse complement.
TTCTTCCCCTTTGCTTTAGCTCTTCATTCAGAATAAATGGGTGTTTACATTAGCGTTAGGAGGCGTGATCACAAACCGTTCGTTAATACAATCGTATAGAAAAGTCTGCTACTGCGTGATTGACAAGTAGATAATATGCGTTGTGTAATCAACTGGTCTAGACTGGTTAAACATGCAGATTTGACTAATTTTGTTACAAACTGAAAGTAAATTTACGAAACTGGCAACTTCCCCTAGTGGAGAAGAAGTTTCCACTACTGTTATAGTAAGATATTATAAAAAGCATATCTCCCTAAATATAATGTGTCAGCAGAAAAGCATTGAACAATTGATAATATGGTTCTCGATTTTTCTAACATACATGCAGTACATACATACATACATACATACATACACACAAACAAACATACATACATACATACATACATACATACATACATACACACATACAGTACATACATACATATACATTCATACATACAATTCATACAATTCTCATCTGTGCGCCGACGTGAGTGGCCGCACATTCAGTAGCTCCGTCCCTGTCGTACTCGTCTCTTGTGCTATATAAGTTTAATTCTAATGCTAATGTTCACACATGCATCCACACATATACATACATACATACATACATACAGTGCATACATACATACATACATACATACATACATACAGTGCATACACACATACATACATACATCCACACACATATACATACATACACACATACATACATACACACACACACATACATACATACATACATACACACACACGCACATACATACAGTGCATACACAGACATACATACATACACACACACACATACATACATACATACATACATACACACACACGCACATACATACAGTGCATACACAGACATACATACATACACAGACATACATACATATACATACAAACATTCATACACACACATACATTCATACATACACACACATACATACAGTACATACATACACACATGCAGTACATACATACACACGTGCAATACATGCATACACACATACATGCATACATACATACATACATACACACATACATGCATACACACACATACATGCATACATACATACACACACACATACATGCATATATACATACACGCATACATGCATGCATACACACACATACAGTACATACATACACACATGCAATACATACATACACACATGCATACATACACACATACATGCATACACACGCATGCATGCATACACACACACACACGCATACATGCATACATACATACACAAGTTCATGCATACATACATACACAAGTTCATGCATACATACATACAGCCCATATACGTACATACATTCATACATACACACATACATACACACATAGTACATACATACACACATCAATCAATCTTTATTTGTATAGTGTCAATTCATAACAGGTGTTATCTCGAGACACTTTACAAAAAGCAGGTAAAGGACCTTACTTATGGCTATATTACAAGAGCCCAGTTTAATCCGTCATAGCGTGGCAAGAAAAAAACTTCCCTTTAACAGGCAGAAATCTTCAGCAGACCCGGGCTCATGACGGAACAGCCATCTGCTAAACTGCGCTGGGCTTGAAAATGGGATGGGGGAGATGGCATAAGATGCAGAAAGAAGGATAGGATGGGGGGGAGTGGTTGTTTGGACAGGCCATCCTTATCAACAGTCCCGAGGAACCTAAGAGAGCTCAGGAGCTCCCAGAAAAAGGAGAGGTTAGTAACTTTAATATAAAGATAATACTCTCTCACACACACACACACACACGCACACACGCACACACGCGCATGCATACATAAATACACACATAAATACATACATACATGTCATGGTTTTGTTTTGTTTCTGTATTTCATCTTGTTTTTGTTGTCTGTGTCTGTATGATTCCTAGTGTGGTTTATTTTAGTCCTCATATCACCATATATATTGTATAACAATTATAATAATAATATATAATATTGGTTATTGCTCATAATTCTGCAGAGCGCCCTCTGCTTCCTGTCCCTGTTCCTGCAGAGCGCCTTCTGTCCCTGTTCCTGCAGAGCGCCGTCTGCCTCCTGTCCCCGTTTCTGCCGAGCGCTGTCTGCTTCCTGTCCCCATTCTTGCAGAGCGGCGTCTGCTTCCTGTCCCCGTTTCTGCCGAGCGCCGTCTGCTTCCTGTCCCCATTCCTGCAGAGCGCGGTCTGCTTCCTGTCCCGTTTCTGCAGAGCGCCATCTGCTTCCTGTCCCCGTACCTGCCGAGCGCCATCTGCTTCCTGTCCCCGTTCCTGCCGAGCGCAGTCTGCTTTGTGTCCCCATTCCTGCAGAGCGCCGTCTGCTTCCTGTCCCGTTCCTGCAGAGCACCGTCTGCTTCCTGTCACGTTCCTGCAGAGCGCCATCTGCTTCCTGTTCCTGTAGAGTGCTGTCTGCCTCCTTTCCCCGTTCCTGTTGAGCGCTGTCTGCTTCCTGTCCCCGTTCCTGTTGAGCGCTGTCTGCTTCCTGTCCCTGTTCCTGCAGGGCGCCGTCTGCCTCCTATCCTCGTTCCTGCAGAGCGCTGTCTGCTTCCTGTCCCCGTTCCTGCAGAGCACCGTTTGCTTCCTGTCCCCGTGCCTGCAGAGCGCTGTCTGCCACCTGTTTCGGCAGAGCGTCCCCTGCTTCCTGTCCCCGTCCCTGCAGAGCGCAGTCGGCATCAAGTTGGCGTCTCTTCTGCGGTCCGGTCGACGCCCGACGACGTCCCCTCTGTGATCTGACTGATGCCTGAACTGTCTTTGGCCATTATGCCCCCTCCACCCACCCTGGGTCGGTTATTTTGTTTTAGGGACATCTGGGAGCTGTGCCTTAAAGGGGGGGTACTGTCATGTTTTTGTTTTGTTTCTGTATTTCATCTTGTTTATGTTTTCATTCTTTCCCTCATGTTCTGTGTATGTATGATTCCTAGTGTGATTTACTTTGTTCTTTTCGTCGTGGATTTTTGATATTTTGGATTGTTGTTTGAGTGAGTTTATTTTTGCCTTTTGTTTAATAAATCATCTTTTGTTTTCACCTGCAAATGGGTCCTCCTCCCCTGTTTTCTGCCTGCACTCGTGACAATACACAAATACATACACATATATACATTCATTCATGCACATACACACACATATACAGTACATACATACGTACTAAATACACAAATACATACATGCATACATAAATACATACATGCAGTACATGCATACACACATACATATATACATTCACACATACATACACATACGTACAGTACATGCATACACACACCTTCATACATACACACATTCATCCATAAAGTACACACTTACACATGCATACATATATACAGTACATGCATACATACGTAGAGTACATACATACATACAAACATACATACACGTACGTACGCACATATGTACATACGTACTGTAAATACATACACACATGCATGCATTCATTCATGCAGTACATACACATACACATGCATACATATATACAGTACATACATGCATTCACACATACATACATGCATACATAGAGTACATACATACACATACATACATACACACCCACATACACACATACATACATTCACACATACGTACACATACACGCATACATACAGTACATGCATACATACACATACATAGACATACATACAGTACATAAATACACACATTCATACATACACACATACAGTACATACATACACACATACGTGCATACATATATACAGTACATACATGCATTCACATACATATACACATGCATACATAGAGTACATACATACACACATTCATACAGTCCGTACATACACACATACATAAAGTACATACACACATGCATACACATACATTACATACATACACACATTAATAGAGCACTTACATACATTCACACATGCATACACATGCATACATAGAGTACATACATACACACATATATACACATATACATACAGTATATACATACATACATTCATTCATATACATAGAGTCATACATACATACACATAAACATACATACATACATACATACATATAAACATACATACGTACATGCGCACATACATACGTACATACATACATACATACATACATACATACATACATGCACACATATATACACCCACATACACATACATACATTCACACATACACATGCACACATACATACATACATACATACATGCAATACATACATACATACACACACACACACACATATATTCATACACTACATACACACATACATACAGTACATACATACACACTCATGCATACATACATACATACATACATGCAATACATACATACATACATTCATACACACACATATATTCATACACTACATACACACATACACATGCATACATATATACAGTACATACATGCATTCACACAAACATACACACATTCATACACATACGTACAGTACATGCATACACACATACACACAGTACATACATTGACATACATACAGTACATACATACACACATTCATACATACACACGTACATACATAAACACATACATACAGTACATAGACATTCATACATATACACAGTACATACATGCATTCACACATACATACACACATGCATACATAGAGTACACACATACACACATTCATACACATACGTACAGTACATGCATACACACATACATACAGTGCATACATACACATACATACATACATACAATCATCCATAAAGTACTCACACATGCATACATATATACATTACATACACACACACATTAATACAGTACATACATACATTCACACATACATACACACATGCATACATACATTGAGTACATACATACACACACATATATATGCACATCTACATACAATACATACATACATACATACACACATACATACACACATACATACACACATACATACATACATACACACACATACATTCATTCATACACACAGTACATATATACATACAGTACATACATACACACATTCATACATATATACAGCACATACATATAGTGCATACATACATTCATACATACACACATACATGCATACATATATACAGTACATACATGCATTCACACATACATACACACATGCATACATAGAGTACATATATACACAAATACGTACATACATACACACATTCATACACACAAGTACAATACACACATACATGCATACAGTCCATACATACACATATGCATACATACATTCATCCATAAAGCACATACACACACATGCATACATATACATTACATACACACACACACACACACATTAATACAGTATATACGTAAATTCACACATGCATACACATGCATACATACATAGAGTGCATACATACAAACACATATATACACATATACATACAGTATATACATACCTACATGCAGTACATACATGCACACATACATACACACGTACATACATGCAGTGCATACATACATTCATACACACACACACACACACATACATACATTCATACAGTACATACACACACATACACATGCATACATATATACAGTACATACATGCATTCACACAAACATACAGTACATGCATACATACACATACATACATACACACATGCATACATACATAGAGTACATACATACACACACATTAATACAGTACATACATACACACATACAGTATATACATACATACACACACATACAGTACATACATATATACTCATACACACATACAGCACACACATACAGCACACACATACACACATACACACATACATACATTCATTCATACATACACACACGTACATACGTACATACATACACACATACAGACATGCTTGCATGCATGTTTGCATGCATGCTTGCATGCATACAAACATACATATACACATATACACATACATACACACAAACATACATACAGTACATACATTCACACACACACACACGCATTCACACCTACATACAAACATACACATACATTCATGCATACACACACCTACAATACATACATGCATACATACATACACACATACATACAGTATATACATACATTCATACATACATACACATGAATTCATTCATACATACATTCACACATACACACAGGACATACATACATACACACATACATAGAGAACAAACATACATTCATTCATATACATAGTCATACATACATACGTACATACATACATATACATAAACATACATACATTCATTCATACATATAAACATACATACGCATAAACATACATACATACATACATACGTACATACGCACATACATACGTACATACATACATACATACATACATACATACATACATACATACATACATACCACAATATTTGGCCACTAAGTTTCTTTGTCTTCTTCTAATCTGGAGTAGCCAATTAACTGGTGCATTGTTAATGTTGAAGTCTTCTTGATTTGGTTTTATACTATTTCATTCTTTTTCTATTGTGTGTGTTTTTAAGCAAAGGAGACTTTGATTCAACCTTTGTTGTTTTAAATCAAGGATACACCTATGCTCTGCTTTTCTAACCTACTGACATAAAGGTGATGATAAGTGGGTGAGTGCTCGTCTTATTCAGTTCGTCGTCTCCGATGGTTGATGAATGTGCCGCTGATGAGGTCCTGAGCAGTCGTGTTATTTATTGATGAGAGTTGCAGATTAACTGTCTATCCGAACACGATCATGTTGATTTCCTTTTGACTGTGGCTGATTTTAATGAGTGACTGAGTGACTTTGGGTGTCTCTCATAAATCATCCTGCATGGATGTTAGCGAAGAAACACATGACTCCACAGGAAACAACTTCATCCTGAGAGTTTGTCACTTCATTTTTCATCCGTGATTCTTTTTGCACAGTTGTTTAAAGAACGACCAACATAGAGACCCTGAATCTGATATTAAACATACACTTATTTAATTGACTCTTACAGTAGTGGCAGGTTCATTTGTTGTTCTTCTATGCGACAGGCTGAACCAATCAGGGGCCTTTAATCTTCCATGAAAGTGAATGTAATGCTCAGGTTGTTTGTGCATCTTTTTCTGCTCTGTCACTGAAGCAATTCAAGAGCAAACAATATGAAAAAAAAAGTATAAAAGAGGACACAGTGACAAGTACTGGCTTCATGAGGAATAAACACATGCAGGTCATATCATTGCCCTCCTCATTCCCTGGTGGATTATGGGTAAATGTTTCCTGCAGGGAATAGGATAAAGACTCCCGGAGCTGCTGGATCATCATTCACAGCTGCTGCTGCTGCTGACAGCTCTGTGTTGAAACTATCATCATCATTATCAGCCCCATTACACTAATGGAGGTATACCCTGCCACTGATATTAATACAGGCCATTTGCAGGCTGTGACATCATCAGTCACCACGCCGCACCGCACAGGGAAGGATCTCTGAGTAACGCGAGCAGCAGGAGGTGACATCATCACTCATAAAGTCGCTGTTGTGTTAAAGAACGTGACAAGACTCAGACAGTTAAACCATCGTACACTGACTCCTGCACAGTTACTTATGAATGACTTCATTCAACGAGGCGACAGAGAAACATGACATGGAAGTAGGTACAACACCTGGACAGGTAAAAGAAGCCACCCTTTAAAAGAACATACATGTAAAACCCAAACCTGGCCACTACCTACTTTATGTCATTTGAGCTTCTTTCCTGCGACATCCACATCAACAATATTGGCTGAATGGCATCCAGTTGTTGAATTTCTCTCAAACTTACCTGGGCGCTGTCATCATTTAGAAAACCTATGGGAACCTATGTTTTATTGTCTTCAGCACCTTCACTTTGATATGTAGCTTTGCACATTTTATGCATGTGTGTTAAACCAGATACAAATGTGTTTGTACGAGCTTTCAACTTGAATAATTGAACATGAGGAGTGACCTTTGGATGACCGTTATGTCTCTGCTGTAAAGGATCTGGATCGAGTGTTTGGTGTTATGATGTCTCTTTGGTGTCTATGGGTCTGAAAAGGCCTGTGTATTGGGTCATATGTGGTTGACACTTGGAGCACACGAGGCTTGTGTGCATTGCATATTGGCCTCTTCATTGATGCAGAGACTGTCGGCTGCACGTTCCGGGTTGGCAATATTCTTTTCATCTCCTAACAGTGAAAGTGAAAGCACCAACAAGGCTCACATACAATCACCCACAACCAAAGAATGTAATGACAATTTTACATTACATCATCATCAGAGTGACATCATCTGCTCCTCATTTATCGATCAGCAAAGGTCTTTGCTTTTACTCTGTGTGTCTGAAAGATTTAACCATCGATGAAGCCTGTGGTTGGTCTGAACATTTGAGATGATTTAGGATCGATTCCCTCCTGGCAGCAGTGAGTGACACACAAGTACTCCAGGCTCAAAGCACTTTGAGTAAGGTATCAGGATCAGATCACAGAGCCTGAATCCGACCTTCACAATGGGAGGGCAGAAGTGCTCATCTGATGGTCGGGTCAGTATCTGCAGACGACTGACAGGATCTGTAATGTAGTTAGAGCGGGAGAGTAATGGCAACAGACAGCAGTGACAGGACCAGAGAGGAGGGGGAGGCAGGAACAGATGGAGACAGATGATAGCACAGGAGGAAGAGGAGATAGAGAGGAGAGGAGAAGCTGTGCAGAGCAAAGAGGGCTGGTTTGATAAATCGACTGAAGGTGGAGTTTGAAGAGAGGACAGGGTAAAGAAAAGGACACAGGGACGTCTGCTGCCATGGACCTAAAGACTTAACTGCTCTCTTATTTCATTTGCAACGACTCTCAGCTTTCAGCTAAACTTCTCTGTTATTAAATTAATGTTTCTAAATGCATCTCTGCCACCACAAAATCTGGTTTGTATGATCTGATCCTAAAAGCCCGATGAGTGCATTTAAAAAAAATGGTTTTGTCCCATTAAGACCTCCTCTGGATTATTATAACTCTACTCTTGGTTTTCAACAGAGCAGTTGATGGAGACGAGCAGTAAAGCAGTCCTTAAAATGACCAGAAAACAGGACTTTAAAAATCTACAATTGTATTACAATAGGGCAAATTACTGCGCTAATAACAATGCAGGTTTACAATCTCGTCCAGGGAGAAAACTCCTGCAACATGAGGTTTCATAGCAGAGAACATGGGAGCAACATATGCTTCAACACATCTTTGAATCAAGCTTCTTAAAGGTTTGCCAAGCTCGGTTTGAGTTTGTCCCTGTTGGTTTTTTTTTTTCTGTTATAAATGTTCAATGAGCAAATCGTGAAACAGAATTGATCCGTCCATGATCAGACGACACAGCGACTCACGCACGCGGCTGACAAACGTTTCATGTTCATGGTTGCTTATGTTCCTTTCTCTTTGGATAGACTGCTGATGGGCTACAGAGAAAACATTACCTTCACTTGTAAATGTCAGACATCTACATTTCTACAACCTCACAGGATCACATTTCCTCCACAGCTCAAATCCACTTGGCTCCTCTCCTAGTACAGCTCTGCAGAGATGAGCTGTCTTGCACATCAGAATCAGATGAGCTGTGTTGGCTATGTATGCTTACAAACACAGGGAATGTGTCTTCAGTAACTCTCAGTGTACAAACATTATATACATATGATTAAAATTAATTCATAACCACTCGTATCAGCTGCTCTTCTCAGGCTGTCGCTTCACAGGACGAGTGAAAAAGAAAACAGAAACTCTTTTATTCCCACTGCAGTGTACACACTTTAAAGCAATGTTTTTAAAACGCTGATCGTCACTGTAAAGAGAGTCTTTATATTTCACTGCCATAAATTCAATTCATTCTGATTGTAAGGTTTTAAATGGTCAATGTCGTTCCATGTAGTTGGTTGGATGTTCTCGTAACAGATGTGAATGGTGACTAAAGCTTCAAAAGTAAGAGCTGTGGTGCAGTGAACTTCAGTGTTTAAAGATGGATGTTACTTGGAAGGAAATTGTGAAGCTCCCCCCGCTGCTCCTCCACATTTCCTCCTCTTGATGGAGAGAAACAGGCCTGTCCTCTCTTTATGCTATTAAGGGTGAAACGCTCGAAACCTGGTAAAGCTTTTTGTCTTCGGGGGAGGAGCAGAAAGATGGGGCAGGAGAGAGGACTGAGAGGGGAAACAAAAAAAAACCAGGAGAAGAGCCACGAGAGAGAAAGTGGGCGTGATGAATGAGGAAGAGAGCGAGAGAGAGAGCGAGAGAGAGAGCGAGAGAGAGAGAGAGAGCGAGAGCGAGAGCGAGAGCGAGAGAGAGAGAGGTGTGTGTGAGTCCAGGAGAGCACTCTGACTGCGTAATTGGTGCACACACACACACACACACAGGTGCACACGCTCACACACGCTCAGCAATGATTTCCCCACAGCTCTGGGCTGATGCTTTGGCGGCTACATTAGCCTCGTTAGATATGCAAAGTGGGCCAATTAGCAGCCCAGTGTGCTGAAAGTGACATGTTCCACCTGAAGAAGCCCAGAAACACCAGCAGTGTTCACGGGCAAACATAAATCATGCCTCTGTGAGCCTGTGTGTATGTGTGTGTGTGTGTGTGTGTGTGTGTGTGTGTGTGTGTGTGTGTGTGTGTATGTGTGTGTTGTTTCGGACATTGGTATGTCACACACACAAATGAGTTATATGCTCATTAGCTAAAAAAAAAGAAAAGAAAAGAAATACCCTCTCTAAGTCCAAGCACCTCCCCTGAAGCTCTGGGGGATTAAAGGCATCACTGTCTCGCGTAGAATATCAATCTTTGCACGGTTGCAGTGTTTTCTCACCGACATATTGCTGTGAAATTGGCTGCAAACACAGAGACAAACAGCTGCAGAGAGGTGTGTTCTGCTGTTGATTTGATCCATTTCGAGAGGTGTCAGACTGTTTCCTTAGTGAGGATCCCTCCTGGCAGACTGCTGAGCGTCAAATTCAACAGCAGGAGGATACAATGCAATCTCTGTTTCCAAGAACACAGAAGTGTCTTTCTTTTGACGGATATTTCATCAGAGCAACATCAAGGAACGATTCTTTACCTCAAATAATCTTTTCAACAATAAAAAAAGAGAGCTCCAGACAATAGATAACTTTTTTTTTAGGGGTGTCAGTCTTTAAAACACGCACTGGAGTGGGAATCGATCTTCATGACTCTGATCTGGAGCTAAGCAATCTAATTGATGAGCAATGTCAAGCCATTCTGGATATTTGAGTATTTCCACAAAGAAATATTGGACCAATATTAGATATATACTGTATTGAATTAACCCGACTATATGATCAGACAGGAAGGAAACATGCTGTGTTGAAGCTTCTCTGACAACAATGCAGCAGCCAGTATGTCCTCCTTCTAACTTTAGATTCTGCTCCTGAACGCTCTGGATTTGATTGGACCAGAGAAGGTAGGCGGGGCTTTGAAGGCCGTTTTGGACGCCCCTGGGTTTGCCAGATATGAGAGCAGTTATCAGGTCAACAGGTGTTGCAGCGATGGAAGCGGGCAGTGGAACTGCTTCAGATAGAAGTGATTGTACCCGAGCTAAAAAGCCTCTGCATGTTTCTAATAAGCTCCAGCAGCAGAAAGCTGCTCAAACTGCAGTTTAGCAGATGGCTGTTCCGTCATGGGCCCGGGTCTGCTGAAGATTTCTGCCTGTTAAAAGGAAGTTTTTTCTTGCCACGCCATGACGGATTAAGCTGGGCTCTTGTAACATAGCCATAAGTAAGGTCCTTTACCTGCTTTTTGTAAACATAACAATGAGCATGGTCTTGTTACCTGCCCTTTTGTTAATGTTAACAGACAAACAGTAAGGTCCTTTACCTGCTTTTGTAAAGTGTCTTGAGATAACGCCTGTTATGAATTGACGCTATATAAATAAAGATTGATTGATTGATTGATTGAAACTAGGATCAATGTTGGAGATGCTTTTGAAACATGGAGAGAGGTCACGACCGATTTTAAAAGCTACGTGTCACAGAAACAAAGTCAATGCTTTCTTCACCTGTGACAGAACACTTTTGATTGACAGGCAAAACAACACATTTATAGATTATAACAACAGCTTTGGGAAACAATTAGCTTTTTCATCAGTGTCTGACATTTTACACATCAAATACCTCATCATGTAATGAGGGAAATAATCAATAGATTATTAAAGGCTTGTAATCCATTACCAGAGAGGACAGGCAGAGAGAGAGAGTGAAGGATAGATTGGATCCCCAGCTCCTACAGCAACTTGTCCGATGTGTGAGAGACTTCAGTCTGAATTGCTCCCTCTGCTTCGTCGGAGTATGAATGGGATAAGTTACCTCTGATGGTCTCACTACAGAGCAGCCTCTGCCATCAGCACCCCAGTTTACAATGTCTATGCACTGCCCTGTTTACAGCTTAGAAAGGGAGAAACATTTGGTGTGGGTTGTATCTGACACCTATGTTCTTCCAATGACATGTACTGGTAAATCACGTTTTAAACAAGTGTTCGTTTTTAAAAAGAAATTCAATATAGAGGCAGGTGAACTTCTCCGCATATCAGTTCTCATCTGATGTGTAAAATATCAGTTTGAGTCACAGAGTTTCACTGAAGCGGAGCCATCCACCTGCGTCTGTGCTGTATTTATCCAAGCATGCAGCTTGTTCATTCTTTATTTAGAGGCCAGCGTTTCCACTGTCAGCACATTTTCTCATCCCTCTTCTTCCTCCCCTCTTTTTCAGGTGCTGGTTTGGCACACTCGCACAGAGAAGCCGCACCTCGCAAATGAGCCCAAACATCGGAGAGACACCGTGGTCATCGAAGTGTGAGATCCTGAAGTGCTGGGCAGAGCATCCAAAACCAGACGCTGATTGTTGCGAGCCATCATCTCTTGGCTGAGACTGATGACGGCCCCCTGATGTCTCCCCTTATCGGGTTTCTACAATCTGTTCGGGACGGACACAGACTCTGACGAGCTGCATGATTCTTCTGGCTTCTGGCAGACTTGCTCTATGAGAACTGGACTAGCATGGATACGATGCTTTTACAAACTGGGACAACTGGGACGGCTCATTTCCTCCCTCAACAGCCTGCTGATGTACAACAAATAAAAAAAGAGAAGCATACATGTATGAAACATGTTGCTGCATTGAATCATTAACTTCATCTTGAACCTCATTAAATGTGAAACAGGAATAATCATCGTCTCATGGATCAGATATCTGAGAGTGTAGTAATGTTTTCACGTCTTTGCATTAAGTAATTCTCGTACTCTTCTGGGCACTGTTTCTCACCACACCTTTGGTTCGAATGAAGTGATTGGTACAAGGCTTAGAGTTGCTCCAGTGGGCCGCTTCAGATTGATAGTCTAAGTGTGTGAAAACATTCAAATTTGATCCCGAGAGAGACAGAACTTTGTAATAAACGATTGCCTTCGAATGACTCGGTGACAGACAGCAAACTCCAGAGACAAACAGTACTTTACATGCAGCCAGATTCAGGAGTTGTATTCCACTGTAAGTGTTTTTTTCCCCCCTGTTATTATGGGAACATAATGCTCAAACTAAGCGGTGTTAAAAAAAATGAAGTAGATGCAGAAGTGCAATATCCTTGCAGTTCCTCCACTGTCCACTAGAGGCAGGCTGCAGAAGCATCAGAAGTCACATGCACATTAAAGAAAGCAGTTTCTTTCACAGCAGGAGTGAAAGTGTTTACAGCCTCGTTCAAAACATGAAATATGAGCTCATGTCTCGTACAGAGGGGGAATTTTTGATTCTTCGTGATTGCTGATTGACAGGCGAGCGTGATGTAACACTTCGTTTAAGAGGCTTAAACCCGCCTCAGCTCCAGCTCTGTAGAGCGCCCTGCAGGAGCAGATACTTACAGACTATGATCCAAAGAAACAAATAAACACGATATATGGTAAATGTACTTGGACTTGTTTAGTCTTCTGGCAACACATGGCACTTTTTAGACTACACGCCACATTCAGACACTGATGGCAGAGGCTTCTACGTACAGAGGTCAACCGACCAACAGTACTGCTCCATTCACGCACGCACAGCAGCAGTGTACGGAAACTTTGACATGTGACTGCAGGAGTTTTGTGCAAGTGTTTTAAACTCTCTAAAAAAATCTTGCGCTCTCTCTCTCTCGAAGAAGAAGAAGAATTGAAATTGAATTGCTCGATAACTTCTGTTTGCTGCCTGCCAACGAGGTCTGTTTGTCCTGGAGGATCAGACCTGCAACAAGCCAACAAGAGATCTGGTCTTCTTAGTTCAAATTAATCACTCCAGTGTCTGGGAGTTAATGTGGTAATGATTTATTGACGCGCTCATTACGTCACCGGGTACTGATCGTACGTAATGAACTGGAACTCTCATTCTGCCTGTTTGTGACCACATTTTGGAAGTGATCTGCAACGGATGTGAAATAACAAGTGACATCTCTGCTGACAAGCTGCCGTCAATAATGTAGAGTCTGTGGGCGGACGACAAAGACCACACAAGCAAACACACCTGCCAGCGGAGGAATAGAAAGGAATGCACCGAGCAGACGACACGTCAACCTCACAAGAGACAGGACGCTCGGCTTGTGTCCCGATCGCTGAAGAAAAAACTGATTTAAACCCAGGATTCAACAGCCTTTATTTCTAATGACCCTCTTGTAAAACTAGGAACAGAAAAACAGGAGCAAATCAAAGTTTAAACAGTACTTTTACATTTAAAGAGTCATTAGACAAACATGAACACAGACCTGGATATTTATTTTAATGCACGGAAACCACTTTTTTTTTTTCCTTGTACTAGGCACCAGAAAATGTAAACACATTGGAAATAAACCTGGAGGACTTCAGAGATATCGAATGTGTTTTTGTGTCGTTACACTTTCCGTGCGTGTGTGTGTGTGTGCGTGTGTGTGTGTGTGTGAGAGAGTGCGTCAGTTATTGCATGGCAGAGGGACCCTGTGTACATGAATCTCTGCTCCAGCACTCGGCAGTGTGATCCTCACTCTGTGTGTTTGTATGAACGCAGCAGCTCGTTCAGTGGCCAAATCATTCCAAATAGGACGCTGTCGTATGTTAAACATCATGTCAGGATTTAGGAAATATCGTTACATCAGAGTATCAAGACGATAATCTTTTTTTAAAATATGGTGTTGATTCTAAACTATTGGCTAAACAGCTACATGGCAGTGTTTTAATCTGAGTTCAGATATTTGATATTTAAAGTAAAAAATGAAACACTGGTCGATAAAACGTGTAAATCCTTTCGGGATGCAAACACTACTGCATGACGTGGTCATGTGTCGCTGCAAAGTTACAGCCCTTTTTTAAGCATTAAGTTTAACTAAAGCATAAAGCATGAAGTCGTCAGTAAATGTTGTGAAATCTCAATATTTTTGCGTTGATGTCATCTAAACTTACGTATCATTTTCTAACCCACACAAAATGATTCAGTTGAGTCAGTTTCTAAAGATGGTCCCAATCGAGATGACTTTAAGTAGAGCAGCGATCGGCTCGAAGCGAAACCATGAAAGTGAAAGACACGTCTACACATGTACTAAACTGTAAAGAGAAGGAAAGAGCGAAACGTTGGCTCTGACTTTTTCAGTGTTGTCGCAGACTTCAGAACATCTGAACCTCTCAACGACTCTTACTTTGAAAAGCTTCACTGTCCAGTGCTCGGCTCGTTCTGAAGCTGAGTGGCCCTGACAAAGCTGCTGGTTATTATGTGCAGGTATGTACAGCACGTTTGCTCCACTTAAAGAAACACGGAGCGGACAGTGGACGTGGGACCCATCCACATTTTTCATACAGGTCCTCTCTTCGTTAGCACAGTCCAATCATGTGCCTTGTCCCGCCCGCTCGGCCCTCTGATTGGTCATCCAGGTTTATTTGCTTCAGACTAACTGTGCTTCTCTTGTATTGCACACAACAAAACAGCACAATAAACATGGTGGATGGCAGAACACACGGCGTCGGGCTCGTACATGAAGGGAGCAGCATTGGTCCAGTAGTTCAAGAAGGAATCCAAAGATTGCAGTGAGAAGAGAAGGAGCAGTTCACAAACAGTATCTCCACCCAGCCAGCGATATATATAATACAACCTGCTCTGCTATTTAAAGTGCAGAAAAGACAAACCGCTGTGATTCCAGTCGAGCTTTAATTTGCCTCGGGGAGCGCAGGGGGAAACGGCTCGTTTGAAAAACAAGGAACATCTTAACTGGGTCGGAGCGCAGTTTCCAGTGAAGCCGGCTCGTTCGCTTTTTAAAGACATCAAAAACAGCACAGCACGGCTCCCAAAGACACCCAGGGGCCCCGGGGCCGCCCAGCAAATTACTGAGCCTTAGAGGGAATTCTTTACATTTGGGTTTCGGGATGTTTCTAAGCTGCCTGCAGGATTAGAAAGAGGGCTGGACCGATATCTTCAAAGAGCTGATTCTGAACTCCTTTAATGACAGTCAAGTCACAGCAGGTGTTCCTGTTTTATGCTTCAGTTGTTTTTCTGGCATTTGACCCATTAAATAAGCAAAGTAACGTCAACCTGCAGGGAATAAATGAATGATGGTTTTCATGTTCCTTCAAAGTGACCGCTTTCCACCTGTTTTCACAGATTAAAACAAGTTTTTCTGGAAAAGATCCAGAAAAACCGTCTTTTGTCACTTCACGGAGGAGATAACACGAACACTTTGACGGAGGATCGCCAGATATTTCTTTTAAAAACGTCCTATTGGTCCCAGTTTGAGCATGTCTGGGAGTCTCGTCACACAGATGTTCTCGTGGAGCAGATGTTCTGGGAGGTAAGATGATCCGATATGAGACCAAACAAAGACTTGTTCCAGTATCTTCTTTTTCTCATATCCTGTTTTTTTTTTTTTTTTCATTTGGACTATTTTTGAAACCACTGGTGTGTATTTAATGAGACACTCGTCGACCTAATGATCACAGCATATCTAAATCGTGAAATGGTAGAATCATGTGACTCAGTTAATCAGGGTGTAAGTTAACATGGTCGGGCTCAGACTACAGGAGTTCTTGTACCTGTTCACACCAGTCAAATCGAGGTTTGGGGCTCTTCGAGGGCACCAACGTTCAGCCCAGATCATCTTGAATTTCCCTCGGCGTCAATAAAGTATCTATCTATCTATCTATCTATCTATCTATCTATCTATCTATCTATCTATCATCTGAGGGATTTATCTTCATTTCACACATGCTTGACTGACCGAAGAGAAACAAGCTGACTGTCTCGAAACGTGTCAACACTTGGAGCCCTTCTTTTCCAAACACGTTTATTTGTCTAATTCTATGTTCATTATTCCCCTCTGAAGTCTCCCCTTCTTTTCATTCTGTTTTAAAAATGTTCGGCGCTTTAAAAACGGACGGCTTTGAAGAGGTGAGAGAGACTACTGAAGAGGTCCGTCTTTGCCGCTCCGACCACAAGAAGCACGAATCAGGTTTGAGGATGTCAGAACTCACAGGCTGCCCTGATTGGGTGTTCCTGAAAAGCCTAAACCTACATTTGAATAAATCTGGACCCTGATGATCTACTCTATTCCATCAGACCACACCTGTTTACCTCATCTCTGCCCAGAAGAACTGAGCTCTCTGCAGCCAGTCTGCTTTCTCATGAGGTCACATGATCACGTTGCCTCCCTTCGCACACGTCTTAGTGTCCTCCAGTGTGTGCATGCCTGAGATCACCTGAGCAGTTTGTCTTTGTATGCATTATGCAGCACTCATTTAAAGCCTTTTTAACTTTTTACACTTCCTGTAGTCTGAGCCGTAGCAGCTACGAGTCCGCGTGACTTTTTAAAGTAAGCAGGACAAACCCGGGCTGCGGATCTTTTCCCCCACACCGCGCGCGTGTGTCACATGATGGCGAGAACTCAAACAAAGTCAGCGAGAGTTGAAGCAGCCTCTCTTGTACTATGGCTCTGAAAAAAGTGGAAGGTTCACATCTTATTCACATAAATACAGTACTGCTCGGACGACTATCTGCTATGAGGCTCTGCTCGCCCTGCAGAGAGAGAGGGGGGGGGGGGTTTACAATATACACAGCAGAGAGATGGGGAAGAGGAGAGGGTAGCATAGACCAATCACAAGATAGCCATATCTACTGTAGGTATTGCAAGACTATTCACTAACTATTCATTTTGGTAATGATATACTATAAGTAGAGCAGACGCTTCTTTTCTGTCGATCTGCTGATTGTGTCTCTTTCTTCAGACAACAACACTAAAAAGGAAATCAAGAGGGAATAAAGATGAGAAACAACAGCTGCCAGTCTGTCTTTTTTTCTCTCCGCTCTATCCGGTGTGATGTCATCTTTTAAAGGAGCCACGGTGAGGGTGTGTCGCGATTGGGGGAGGGGCTTTAAGGGCAGTTGAGCTACCCCAGCTTGTGCGTTGATTTTTTTATTTTTTTTATTCTGAGCTAAGAGGACACGGAGGAGAACATTTCCGTCATTTTGTTTCTTCGTTACATGTGACCGTGTTCTGCCCCCCCGACTCATCCTCTGGACGCCCTGCCCGTTTACTTCCACAGCTGGGTGCTGAGGGTCTGGCCGGACGCCGCCGGTGCAGCCGCAGGCCAACCTGCTGCAGGGGCTCCTGACTGGCTGAAAGTGGGTGGCGCAGGGACTCCACCACTCACGGCCATGCCTGACATCTGCTGGGTCATCTGAGGATGAGAAGGAGAGGGGGGGTCAGTCAGAGCAAAAATAGACATCCCAGAAGAGGAGGGCAGAGGGAGGTGCTCCCCCTCTTCCATTTTGCTTCCTTTTTACCTCCACCTCTGCTCTTCAAAGGCTTCTTACACTTCCCCTGTGCACCTCCAAACTCTTCACCTCCTCCCTTATCCACCTGCCTGCCCCCCCCCTCCCCCACCCACTCCGGCTTATCAATTATGAATGTGCTTTGGTGCAGTGCTACTCACTTATCTGGTCATCTGAGAGCTGGGGCTGAGCGTGTGTGTTCATGCGTGTTTGTGTGTGTGTGTGTGTGTGTGTGTGTGTGTGTGTGTGTGTGTGTGTGTGTGTATGTGTATGTGTGTGTTTTCCAAGCCTTGACATGCATGTAACCATGCACTCATGGTTCGTCAATTCATCATTCCACTACATCCTTTTGCACAATATGCACACACACACACACACACACACACACACACACACACACACACACACACACATTGACACACATTGCTGCCTTTGAACAGTTTAAGAAGGAGGTGGATGATGAAGTGTGTGTGTGTGTGTTTGTGTGTGTGTTTCTGTCTGTCTGTCTGTCTGTCTGTCTGTCTGTCTGTCTGTCTGTCTGTCTGTCTGTCTGTCTGTCTGTCTGTCTGTCTGTCTGTCTGTCTGTCTGTCTGTCTGTCTGTCTGTCTGTCTGTCTATGTGTGTGTGTGTGTGTGTGTGTGTCTGTGTGTGTGTGTGTGTGTGTGTGTGTGTGTGTGTGTGTGTGTGTGCGTGTGTGTGTGTCTCTCAGCGTTGGTTTATGATCTCTCAACAACCTCCCCAGTTGTCAAGATGCTGACGACAGTTTTGAGTGTTACCACACACACAATCACACACACACACACAATCACACACACACACACACAATCACACACACACACACAATCACACACACTTCCAGTAAGCGGTGTGTGTTGGAGCGTCAGCTAATGGACCAATGAAGGAAGAGCTCTTTGACGGGCGTGTTGACAGGCCGCCCAGCGTTGACATGTGACAGTAATTCAACATGTCACCATCATGCCCGTTACTGAAACAGGAGGAGTCTATTGTTGTGGTCACCATGGCAACCTCTTCTGTTACCTTGTTTTTACTTACAGGGACACATCTGTATCATGGAACCCCGGTCATATTTACATATTTGAGCTTTAATTAAATTGGCTACAACATAAGAACAAGCAGCCAAAATCATTTTTTAAACTTCAGACTTCAAACTGAGTCTGTTTTTATCTCACACGTTAAAAAGAAGACTCCTATTATCTGCAAAGTGACTAAACAGCATCTGCACCTTTTGTCCATTTTACGTTTTCATACTTTTTATAATAGCTTCTTATATTGTATTTAATTGATGTTCTTGCCCCGTGTGTCTGTGAAGGTTAAACTCTGTTTCATTTCAAGCTAGTTTAGGAGTTAGCAACACGAGTCTTTAAATGACTTCGTCAATCTTCCTCCTGCACCAAAGATTTGTAAATCGATGACTTGTTTGCTCCATATTTCAGGGCGTGAGTCTGGAAAAAGACAGACTGGAAGAGACGGCTGACTTTAAGTAAAAGAAAACACTTCATATCGTTAGGTTGGAGAGTTGATAAAAGCAGCTCTTCCTGGGCTTTTAGTGAGGGTGAACAGCGGAGGTCATTAATGCACAAAGCTTGGCCTTAAATCAGGGAGCAGAGCACTGTGTGAGTCTATCAGCAGAGCCATAATAGAGCTCTCTCCCATGCACTGTGAAGGAAAATCATACTTTATTTATGACCTTTTTTTTTTTAATAGATGCCAGCAGAAATGTCGTCAACGTGTTGGTCTGCTGCTTAAAAAGGTTAATCTGCAGAGAAGCAGGAGCAGGATGTTGAATTAATTCATTAAACACCATAATATGAACGGAGCTCCGCCCATCTGCCTGTGATGTAGAAGCCGTATTTAAATGTGAGGATCACCTGGCTCATATTCCACTGTCCTTGCTGCTGTCCTTGGACGCCGTACATGTTCTGTCCTTGGTTCGCTGGCACGGCGCCCTGCGGCTGCTGCATGCTCATGTAGCCTCCGTTGGGCATCATGCCGCCTCCGCCCATCATGGTGGTGGGTGGCACGGCCCCGCCCATCCCTTGAGCGAAACCCTGCGGAGTGAACGGCATCTGAGGCTGGCCCATGAACATCCCTGCTGGAGAGGAAACAGACAAACACAGAACGTTGTTTACAGCTCAGCCTGCTCAGAGTGTCATTAACAGTCGAGACGACGTTCAGCTTTGATTTCATCCAAAATGTGGAAGAAAAATAAGTTAATGAAGAAACTAAAAAAATATCAGAACAGTAAGTCAGTCAGTAGTGATGTGTTATTCTGAGCTCTCTCTCTCTGGATAACTCTCTTTGATTCTCACTGTAAGAATGATTGGTACACGGTACACCTCTTAATCCATGAATAGAAAAGTTTCATTCCACGCGACACACTATCCATTTACTGAGCCCCCAAAACAAGCTAATTCTTTTAGATTTAAAAAATCATTAGTCTCAGTTCAATTCAAATGAGCTCATTTTAATCAAAAACCTTCTTTGCATAGCAGCTTTCTAAACTCAGATAACAAAGTGCTTTACATCAACAAATAAACACGGATTGAAAACGTACTGAAAGAAAAAAGAGGAATATTAGAAACAAACGGAGAGATGTAATCTGAGTGATTAAAAAAACGTGCACACAGATCAAATCTTCGGATCGACACATCGACGCTAAACTCTCTAAAGAAAACTCTCTAAACTCATCTAAATGTTTCTCACTGAGAAACTTTAGCAGTGAAAATGTCTTCATCACAACCTGAACCAAGAAAAAAAGAAAGAACATTTTGGGCTTTAAAGCATTGAAACGTGTGTGTGTGTGTGTGTGTGTGTGTGTGTGTGTGTGTGTGTGTGTGTGTGTGTGTGTGTGTGTGTGTGTGTGTGTGTGCGTTAAAATCCTCATCGTTTACACATTTGCATTTCTTCAACAGCTGAGAAACGTATTCACACGGTGTGTTTAAGGTGTCTGGATCAATGTGGAGTTAGATTTGGGGGGATCACAGGACGTCAACAAGTCCCGTCTCCATGTTGACTTCTGGTGTTCCTCGTGCACACAGAACCTTTAAATGCAGTTAAAACAGGAAATACGCTGGGAGAGAAACGTAAGGGGATGACGCTCTGATGAATTCATGACGCGTTAGAAAGACGTGTTATATATGAAAACTTGAGACAACAGGTAAGCAGCAGGAACACTTTTCATTAGCACATCTATGAATAAAAGTGAAGCTGAAGAATGTCACACTGCAGAGCGCTGTGGGAATAATGATAAGCAGCAAAATAAAAACATGAGAGCAGATTTTTTTTTCTGGGTGGAAAAAACCTCAAGGGGCCGAAAGAAGATCACTTCTTCAAATGGGCAAAATGATCATCTAATAGGAGTCTGCTATGATGGCTGCATGTCGAAACATTAGACTCCATATTTATACTGAAATAGAACAGTTTTCTGTTACACAGCTTTTCAGCGCTCTACGGGGAAAGACTCACTTTAGTTTATTCTTACATTATGCTCATTTAGTTATGAGCTGCATTGAGCCATCTCATTTCTGTTACCGAATGGAGAGGCACCAACACGAACACACTCCCTCCCTCTCACACACAGGAAGTGAGTGATTCGGGGCATTAGCCTGGCTCGGTTCCTCCTGGCTTTGATCTCCATCAGCATTTATTTGGCTTCAGAGAGGACATAAAAAAGCAGCAGAAGTAAAGCCCTTCATCCGGATTTCCACTGCTGATCCTGTATACATCAGCGTAATCATGCAGCAGGATAATCAATATGCACATGTGCCTGCTGTACAAATCTACGGCTCATTATACTCCTCCATTCAGAAAACACACTAACGCTTTCCCACACACTCCAGAACATGCTCAGGTTGATGTATATGTGCGAGAACGGCCGCCTACGTGCAAACACACACAAATAAACAGCGTTCGCACTTGAGTCTTTCCATGTAATGAGTGTGAGGCGAGTGTGAACGTGCAGACACCTCTCGAGTTTTACTGCAGCAGTGGGACTCCAGTCATCGCAGCGTGCAGTGGACCTGTCCGCTTCTCCAGCACGCTGACCTTTCATCTGCCTCCTCTCTCCTCCATCTGTGTGATGCATCCTCTCTGATGTCTCAAAGTGCGTGTGTGTGTGTGTGTGTGTACTAACATGCACATCTGAGTGTGCTCATGTTACTGTATGTTTCACTACTTTAGAAGACTCAACATGTGTTGATGACTTGTGCAGCGGTGGACCCAGATCGCAAAGACTAACATTCATGCATCTGGAAAAAGGCAGTTATAGCTGTCAGGACCTGCAAAGGGGTCAAAAGGTGAATCTAAGAGGTCGTGACTGGACATCGAGCATGAGTACGATACATGACGATGGTTAGAGGCTGTATACTTCTACATTTAAACAAACTTTGTTTATCCATCTGTGTTCGAACAAAAAGTGCAAAATCCAGGATTGTTAAAACCCAGTTGATCCCGCAGTAACTAAGGTCACCCAGCATTTTTTATTGTTATTATATTATACTTTTGGATACGGCACTTTGAAAAGATTGAAAATCCTTTATTTTAATAATCAATAATATTTGAAAGTCATATTTTTTGACATTTTTGAGAAAAACAGAGAGAAAGCAGAGGACGTACGTTCATATTCACAGGTGGGTTCAGATTATGAGTGAGATACTTCAGGGTCCATGATTAGGGACAAACATTACAACCCTTCCCAAAGCTCGTTTACTTTCTGGAACTTCAAGCAGCACTGATGAGACACCAGGCAAAAAGTGTGGCTGCAAACTTCTGCTGGACGAGACAACCGAGCGAAGCTGACTCAATATGGGGGACGAAGGGCTTACATCAGTGCTGTGTGTGTGTGTGTGTGTGTGTGTGTGTGCGTGTGCGATACCTTGTCCAGGAGCAGGCTGTTGCTGGCTCTGCGGCTGACTGCCCACTGAGCTGCTGGCGTACAGAGACAGGATGGAGTCTTTAGATAAAAGCTTCTTCTGCTCCGCCTTTGTGGTTGTAGCAGTGGAGGTAGAGGAGGAGGAGGAGGAGGAGGTGGAAGGGTCCGCCTGTGGAGGTGCTGTACTGGAACCAGACTGTGACGGGCCAGAGAAGACAGGGGAAGAGAAAACCTCATGAAATATAGATTTCATTTTTTATTTATTTTTTGTTACTAATGGCGCATACTGTCCTTCTTCTTTACACTTGACACATGCAGATCACACAGAGCTCAGTACTATAGAGCTGGATACGTCTTCTTTTACAGTCTGTGCTTCAGTCACCTGCTTCCATTCAAATATGATACTCAAACCTTCTGCAAGCTGCTGTGGAGAACGTATAATTGATGCATTTAAATAACCTTTAAAAGGAAGCAAAACTAAATAAGGAATTAGGTTAATTGTTTCAACATTGATTTTTATGAATTTTACATCTCAATCTGCTGCCACCTGGTCTGTGTCACTTCACCACAGAACATATTTAGAGTGAGAGAAACATTCGACTGTTATAAGACAGCAACAAACTAAAAAAGGTTTCACAATTTGTTTAAAAACTTTTCTTTTTTTCATGTTTTTATTTTTCTTTTCAAAGAAGTTGCAGTTCAACATCCTCCACTGTTGAAAAATGAGGCCAAACAAACTGCAGTTCCTCAAGTGTCCACTTGACATATACTGTCTATGTAGCTCACTGTACTATCATATATACTATATACTGTCATATATTGGACAAAATAAATAAATAAATAAATCACACAGATTGCACACGTCAGGATGGGGAGACAGAAAATCAGATTCAACGGGAAAAAAACTCAAAGAGAAGAAAAGGAGCTGAATGAAAGGAAGAGACAAAAGGAGACAACAGAGGGGACATTGTCAGTGTAAGTGAGACAGATGACATTGATTAGGCCGATGCAGAGAGGTAGACATGAACTTTCAGACACAGACAGACAGACAGACAGACAGACAGACACACACACACACACACACACACACACACACACACACACACACACACACACACACACACACACACACACACACACACACACACACACACACACACTGCTGTCGGCTCACGTGCACCAATCCGTGTTTTTAAAAACCTTTCGGGCACACACCCATTATTTCTAATAGATGAAGCTGCCACAGAAAGTAACACCTGCTTAAGAGCTTCGTACAGGTGTGTGTGTGTGTGTGTGTGTGTGTGTGTGTGTGTGTGTGTGTGTGTGTGTGTGTGTGTGTGTGTGTGTGTGTGTGTGTGAGGAGAGAGAATGGAGAGAGGCAGAGATGGGTAGGCGATAGTCAGCTGGAGTTCATGAATAAGATAAGAAGAGACAGCGTGATAAAAACACACACACACACACACACACACACACACACACACACACACACACACACACACACACACACACACACACACACACACACACACACACACACACACACACACACACACACACACACACACACACACACACACACACACACACACACTGAATTCAATGTCACTAGTACACAACAACCCATCACACACATTAAACCCTGTAGTTTGTTGCACACAAACTTTAAACTCAAATGCGCGCACACACACACACACAAACACCTTCACACACACACAGAAAAATGTTTGTGTGTGTGTTGTGCTCCAATGCTTAGCAGGCAGTGCTTCTCCCCTCTGTGTCTCCCTGCTGACTTCCTTTAACTGCAGGAGGGAAGGATGGATGGCAGAGAGGAAAACGATAGATAGAGGAGAATACAAGGGAACAAGTCAAGGATAGGTTACTATGAGAGAGAGAGAGAGAGAGAGAGAGAGAGAGAGAGAGAGAGAGAGAGAGAGAGAGAGAGAGAGAGAGAGAGAGAGAGAGAGAGAGAGAGAGAGAGAGAGAGAGAGAGGTGACAAACAAGAGGAGAAGAGTGAGTGAAGGGTGAAACAGAAACATGCAGAGGGAGGAGAGGGGGACAGAAAAGAAAGGAAAAAGGAGGGCAAGTCGAGAGGAAAGGAGGCAGGGGGAGGAAGAGAAAAGATGGATAACTTATCATGCCAACACACACACACACACACACACACACACACACACACACACACACACTCTCGGGGTCCATTTTTCTCTCAAGTGAAGCCAGTTAAGGTGAATCAGGTGTTGACGGAGGCAGGATGGAGCGTCCGTTCTATTAATAGCGGCAGCACATTAGCATGATACCTGCTCCCGAACAGGCTGGGTGAACAGAAATATGAGGCGAGGCAGCAAAGTGTCCTCACCTGATCCGCGTGATGTCAGAGCGCTATATTACAAGACTCAATCACGAAGATAAGCCTATTTGCCGAAAAGCTCGTTCGCAAAGTTGAAAAACACATTTAACAGACTTCAAATCCCCCGAAAAAAACTGCAGTAATCACCCGACATTCAGCCTCGTCTCCGGGACATATTTGCAGGACGGACAGCGTGACTCAGAAAGAGTGAACCGGCTCTGAACTTATGTGATAAGAACATCAACCGAAATGATTAAAGAAGGGAGCAACATGTGAGGGTTTTATCCGAAGAAAAGAGCTTGGAGGTGGGCTGAGTTTAATTAACTTTGAACTGAGATACGGACAGAAACTTTCCACTTCACATTCGGAGACGTGTGGACTTTTTAGTGCGAGCTGATAGGGGAAAAACCCCACAGAGGATTTACATCAAACTCACAGTCTATAAGTGACTTTGAGCTATTTTCTTTTTGCATTTCCCTGTCACAGGCTGCATGGTTGGTGTTGTTGAGCGGCCTGATTTGAACCGACGTCTGACAGGAGTCTCTCTGTGTGGAGTCTGCATGTTCTCCCCGTGCATGCGTGGGCTCCCTCCGGCTCCCTCCCACAGTCCAAAGTCCAGCTCTTAAGGTGAACTGCTGACTCTAAGTTGTAATGTGGCTGGTTGTCTGTCTCTGTGTATCCGCCCTGTGATTGGCTGACGACCAGTCCAGGGTGTAACTCCACCTTCACCGCCCTGTGGGGATCAAATCCAGTGACTCAAACTGTAAAAATCGATAGATAGATAATAGATGGGTACTCTAAACTTTGTCTCTCTCATCAGTGTTGGTGCCACTCGAGGTCTTCTGTAAGGCATCAAGTTTTTTTGTTTTTTTTAACAAGCTTTCCTCTGAGACTCATGTGGGCGGCCGTAGCTCAGTCTTGGTTCGGGAACAGGAGGGTCCTGCTAGGGTGAGGAACCCATGAGCAAGGCACCGATCCCCCCAGCTCCCTCACTCTGACGTCTCTCCATTAGTGCATGTTCACAGGATAGTGTTTTGTGCATGTGTACTGTATATATCAGCCTGTGTGTTGTGTTGAGTGTTAAAAGCTAATTTCACGGGTCGATGAAGTCAATCTTCGTCTTCATACATGTGCGTTGCTTTTCAAGGGGTAAGTACAAACAGCCAGCTGAGACTGAGACTTGTGTGATATTGATTCAGAATAGAACTCATTCGTTCGCTGAACGACACATCAAGCAGTACAAATTACAGTCTGACCTTTGACCTACGCTGCTATCTCTCCACAACATGTGCTGAAATTGAAATCACAATCAGACATGAGCTGGCTGCTTTTCTTTCAAAGTATCCATATAAAACTGTGAGTGTGTGTTGAAGCAAAATGAGACGTCAAACCGGTGTGAAGTGAAGCCTCTTTAAGCCCGAATTCAAAAGTTTAACACGAAACATTTTCCACAGGCCTCTTTCAGATCTCTCACCATCTGTTACCAGCCAGACACTCGAGGAGCGTTAGCTCCACTGTCACTGAAAGAAGAGCAAAACAGTCCCTTGCAGACATCCTGCTAAGAGCCAAACAGGTGGCGAATAAAGTCTGCATGCAGCCATAGATCTGTCAAAGAAGCATGTCACATGTGCATCTATGCCTTACTTTGTCTCTCTCAGCTTCACACACACACACACACACAGCGTCCACATAGTGTGTGGTGTGTTGCCGGGCTCCTAGCAGCACATTGTTTAATAGAAAGCCTCTTCAACAAGGCTTCATTCTTCTTCACAGCCAATGTTGGTGTTGATGGGAGAAGCTCGAGCTCTGAATCGCCACTCGGGCAGCCTTTTTTTCCACTGTCGCTATTCATAGACGTCTACAGCCAAACACACACACACACACACACACACACACACACACACACACACACACACACACACACACACACACACACACACACACACACACACACACACACACACACACACACACACACACACACACACACACACACACACACACACACACACACACACACATTGGACTACCTCTCTCTAGTTTTCCATCACTGCTTGAAATGCTCATACACTCCCCCCCTGATAGACCATCTGTGGCTTTAAAACCACCCTAGGCTCAGTGTTTACATGTGTGTAAATGTGTGTGTGTGTGTGTGTGTGTGTGTGTGTGTGTGTGTGTGTGTGTGTGTGTGTGCGTGTGTGTGCTGGAGGATTTGTGCTCATTTACAGAGAACAAAAGCAAAGCTCGCCTTGGAAATCTGAATTCAGGAGTAAGAGAGAGAGAGCGAGGAACAGGACGGAGAATAAAAGACGAAAACAAACGAGAGGAAGGATCAGAAGCTGATTCGATCGTCACCTCGTCCCTCTTTTAATCCTTTTTTTTTCTCTCAGCCCAGATTCATTCCTCAGCCTTAAACACTTCACCTTGTCCTGCTTCCTCTGTCCTCTTCACCTCCATCTAGTTCCTTTCCTCTTCTTTCTCTTCAGCAGTCGCCAAATGCAAACTGCTTGAGCAGCGGCGTGGCATTTGTTGATGGTAAATGCAGTAAATCCCTAAAGAATACTCCATACTAACAGAGGAAGAAGAGTTTTAAAATGTGCTCGCAGTGCCTTCATCTATCAGGTTGCATTACACGCAAGCAGGCAAACTCCATATTCTTGAATCTTCTTCTGTTCGGATGGAGACAGGAGGGAGCTGAGTGGGACTCGAGCCTGTAACTGGTGACGCTGAAGGTTCTGTACATCGTGCGCCTGTTCTTTTTCATTTCATTCACAACATTTTCTGCACTCGTATTTTGGAATACAATTGTTCACCCCCCAAAACTTCTTGTTCTTCAAGGACACACAGTTTAAAAAATCTGCTGCTGCTGTCTGAGGGAGCAGCACCGAGCTGTACGGAGAACATCTGCATCCTAATTCTGCAAACCTCTGCGAATCAGCTGCCGGACTTATCGTCAGACTGCGATGTGGGTGGAGGTGACTGTGCAATGCTTTTTGAGTCCAGAACAAAAACGTCTTCTGCTGAAGCGCTGAAAAACCTTCAGCAGTCTGAAGCACATCTTTAAATGTTAATATAAGAGCAGATAGCTGGGTCTCTGGAAAAGGAAAAGTAAAGCTGTAGACAAAGATATAAAAAAATAAACAGAAAGTACAGACGGCCGTGCAGAGAGCCAACAGAGTGGAGAGAAGCAGAGTGGAGCAGATGGAGGTGGAGAAGGTGTTGATTTGGTGCTAATGCTGCGCTAAATGCAGCTAAAACCTTCACTTCAGCTCTTCTACATGTCAGAGAGAAGTGGAGTTGCAGGCTGCAGTGATTTGACAGGTAACACCTCTGATTGACCTCCACTAATTCTGCAATGTGTGACAGTGATCAGATCGCATGTTCATTAGTTTTTGCTTTACTGCTTCATTTTTATTTTAGCCATTATTCATGGCTTCTGAGAGGACGAGACGAGGGAGTGAAAGTCTGTGTGAAAGGGAGGGAGAGAAAAGAGGAAAAGCTGGGGATAACACAAATCCTCCCCCTCCTACAAGGCAGTAATCGTATTTTTATAATTGACGTATTTGCAGATAGCAGAGCTCTCCCTGATGCTGCTTAATAGCTGCACGAATCAGCAGGCTGCCAGCTTCCTCTTTCTTCCCGCACCCAGCTAATCACAGCTGTAAAGCAATATCCGCCAGCTGAATCCCTAATTCAGCCCTCTGTTTGCGTGTGTGTGTTTGTGTGTGTGTGTGTGAGTGTGCGTTTGGTTTGGTGGATGTGTTTTAACTATCAAAACAGCCTTTTTTCCCCCCGAGTGGACAACGTTCACGTATAGGTGAGGAAAGTTATCTGAAAACGGGCTTTCAAGTTCACCGAGCCGTCTCTTGGCAGCTGTTAGTAAATGTGTGGGATATAATGGGATGAGAAGATGTAATCATCGAGCTTATGGAAGTTCAGCAAGTCGAAGTCCGACAGTAAACTGCCAAAAACACAACCGCTGTTCGGATTAATAAGCTTCTCAGAGAGACAAATAAGGCTTCAATCCACTGCAATGTAAACCCCTCTTGGTAGGATTGTATTATATACTGTAAATATATTTATACTACTAACTGTAAATATTGATTTATGTTCAATCTTTAAGTCAGTTGCACTTGTACATATAGGTACTTCTAGCTCTTTTTATCATCTCTATTCGATTAACTTCCTTCTATACTTCTGTACTGTGTCTGAGAGCAACGTAAACAACGACATTTCCCGCTGTCATTAATAAAGTATTTCTACTTCTGATTTTTAGGTTGCTGTCAAAAATGCACAAAAATACACTGAGTTGTATGTTTGAGCACAATCAGATTCACTCTGCATGCCGACTTTACTGCATGCGAGAGCGCAGCAGGAGATATTCAGGAATATAACCTGGAGTGATGAAGAGGAGGTGACGAGGTTTGTGTCCTGCAACCAGCACACAACACAAAGACTGGATGAGATGGGACAGCGTCCGCCAGCTCTGGCTGCTCCCACTCTCACATTTTCACGTCATGTCTCTCGTCGCGGCCTTACCTCCTCTCCTTCGTCCGACAGCGAGAGCCTCCCACTGGGAGATGTACGGATGTGAAGAAGCGAGGCAGGAAGATTTCTGGGGCAGCCTGCTTGATTGTTTGTTATAGACGTGTGTGCCCGGGAGGGTGATCAAGAGCAGGGTCACACAATGCAGGCTTTCAGTCCAGTACACAGAAAAAGTGAATGCTCAGATATTAATGAACACACACATTTATCCTACAAAGTTTATCTGCCTTAACAAAATTAAAAAGACTTTCTAACATCAACCATGTGGTACACAGGAATCAAACAGATGCTCAAAGGCCCCTGAAAGACGACTAAACTCATTTTCGTAATGAGATGAATGAAGGTACCTGAGGACAGACCTATTAGAAAGGAACACAGAGTCAACGATACATGTCGAAGGGAATCTTAAAAACAGACACCAAACAAGCACTTCTACATGCATCTGCATGAGAGCTGTGACAAATAAACTCTATTCAATAACTTCAGGTAAGAACAGCTTCTTTCAGAGTGTCCTTTGAAAGGTGTGCCTCACATACCGTACAGGCCATTAGGTGACTTATCGGGTACACACAAACAAAGACAAGGCAGCAGCTGCAGCCTAACCTTCTTTCAAACAGAGGCAATTATAGCCCACATGCTGTGAGGTAACTGTTTCTTCTTTAAATGCTGCAGGAAATGTCAGTTTCCATGTTTCATGGGACGCAGCACAGACAGAGATGAAGACGCTGCGTGTGTGTGTGTGTGTGTGTGTGTGTGACAGGTGAACTCCTGCAGAGATTATATACGACTGAGAGACGCAGTTAGCTCCAGTCTTCTGAGACGAGAACTCTGGTAGAAACAAGATGTTCTGTTTGACTGATACGAGCTGCTCTGCCACGTGTGAGCTACGTACAGTATGTGGAATCAAGCAGCTCCAGCAGTGCGACCGCTCTCAGTCTGTGACGTGTGGAGGAACTGCAAAGACGTTTACAGGCCCGATTCTGCAACAGCGTCGTAACAAAGGTCTGCTGTCATGAAGACAATCATATTGGTGTATTGATGGCATTCCAGTCTATGAATTCATATTCTGTTACATAAACATTAAACTAGTTCATTTTATTAAGAAAAGACATTTTAACATTTTCTTCACTTGTGTCTGTTATTAAATAATAATGTTGTGTGAGGCAGCACAGCCTTGTCTGTACTTTCATTTGTTCACGTTTGAGCATTAAAAGGAAGTTTCTAGAATAATGCTGGGAAAAGCATTCTTGCACAGTGTGTCTGCTGTCGTTGTGAGGACAGATATGAGGACTGGAAGGAGGGAGAGGACATGTGAAGGACGAGGAGGAGCTGTAGTTTATGTGCAGAATGAAAGGTGAGTGACAGCACAGAGACAGAGAACAGGGAGGACAGAGGAGAGGGAAGGGACACGGAGCGGATAATGGAGAATAAACACAGGGAGAAAAGAAAGGAGGACAAGCATCGAGGATGTGACAGTGAGGATACAGAAACTTTGGTGCAGATCCATTTTTTAATCTTGTTGCTCATTACTTTGTGAGAAATAAGTTACCATCCCGTGCAAACAAATCCTTCGAATGATAACTTGTCTGTGTTCTCTTGGCTTGTGTAAATATTCACTTTTGGCTCCAGAACAAAGTTTATTCTAAGAGAGAATAAAGAAGCACATCCGGTCTCTCACAGACAAAAAGGAAAAACACAAAAAGAAACATCTGAGCTGATTTTTAGCAAATTCTAACCAAGTGAGCGTTGAATCACTTCACAGGTTTTTCTACAGTTTGTTTGATATTCAATCTATACCTCATGGATAAAAAACTCTTTGAGGAAAACTGTCACGTTTGAAGCTTTTTAGTGGAGTGTAATACATTAGTCTTCAAACAGAGGTCTTGTGCTCACACAATAAAAGAATCACCCGATGAGACCTTCAGGGCCTCCGTAGAAAACTTATGATGATTAAAACAAAACGCATGAATGCTGCATGAATCCACAAAACACACTGACCGTGTGGTTTGACCTTTTCATCAGCTGGGACCCAATCCAGAGCTTCACAGAGAAGATGGAGAGAGGAGCTGGGTTTCGGATTAATGGACACGTTGGAGATGAGCGGCGGCTGTGAGGCGAGACTCGGCGCCGCAGTAGATGGAGTCACGGAGGAGGTGAGCACGGACGGGAGATTAGAGGGTAAGTGGGAGGCTGGTAGTGGCAGAGGGGAAGCTCACAGTTACAGCAGCCCATAATTGTTCTTCATGCCTCGGTCCCCCAACAAGCCACAGCCTGGTGTAGTCCCAGGAGGCTTGGTGATGTGTGTGTGTGTGTGTGTGTGTGTGTGTGTGTGTGTGTGTGTGTGTGTGTGTGTGTGTGTGTGTGTGTGAGTTTGTAACAGATATCCAATTTCAAACCCAGGAAAAGGTCACACAGTTAGCCAATGGATGTAGGAGAATTGGTTCGCCGAGTAGGACACACTCTATGTCACCGTTTGAGTTTCCTGTATTTTTCCATGTAGTGTTCTTTAGCATGTTTGCATCCTCTGAGGCTGTATGTGGTAAACAGAGAGTGTAAAGATGTGTCTGTGTGAATGTGTACACCCTTATTTCCAGCTCAGCAGAGGTCAAAAGGCTGCTCCAAACATGTTACATTCAACCAGCCTCACCGAGGCCACTGCTGAAGCGAAGGTGCATGCACCCCATGTACGGAGGCTGTAGTCCTCCAAGCGGGCTGCCCGGGTTTCAATCCGACCTGTGTCTGTGTGTCTGTGTGTCTCTCTCTCTCTCTCTCTCTCTAATCCTGACAATTGTACCTCTCCCCACATGTGTAACTCGGGCTGGGTGATGGCAAAGACCTCATGATGACATACGTATAACAATACATCAGTTATGAGCATTCATACTTTTTTAAGATACTTACTAAAAGCAGTGCAGCTTTAAGCTCAGAACAAACAAAATATAACAAAAAAAAAGCTCACTGAAGATATTCTGCACCACAGATTTCTCCAGGCACGTTTGTGATCGGCTCTGTGACCCACTTTTGGGTCCCGACCCACCAGTTACGAACCCCTGCACTTACTGAACCGCCCACCTACAATAACTGCAGACGCTGTATTCACACGTCGCTCGCAGCGTCTCTCGGCTCCAGCAGCTGAACAGTCATTTAAGGAATTTAAGGGAACTAAAAATACATTAGATTTATGTTGTGTTGATGTAAGGGCCAGAAAAGTCAATATGATACTATGAAAACAACTGTTGCAATTGTTTTGTAAGATCAATTTCTTCCTGATAGAAACATTTTAATTATGCATCATTTATAATTTCACTTTCAAATAAACTTACAGATAATTACCTCAGCTGTGATCCACACTCCTCCTGTCTTAAAACTCTGCTGAGCTCTCCTTGTTTGTCTTTTTTATGTGTCTTAACTCTTACAGGATTGTCAGGTTGCAAAAAAAAATCTCATATAGAAGAGTTTATCTCTCTGAACACTCTCCATCTGTGTGTCCCGCTGAGCTGCATCAGCTTCATACAAGATAAAGATGGCAGCTTTAAATTGCATCGCTTCTCTTATATTCAACATTTGGGTTCTTTATTGGAAAACCTCTCTGGATCCTACCAGCAGGACCTGACATATTGAGTAAAGAACATTATTGCAGTATTCTAAAAATAAATGTTATTATTATTATTGTTGTGTCTCTTCCACTCCCAGCTGCCCTCTTCACTGCTGCACTTCTCATTCTCTCTTTCTTTGAAGGACACGGCTCAAATTAATTCAATGAAAGAGAGTCTGTGACAGTTTGCTTTGATATGATCCTCAGAGAGTGTGTGTCTGCACAGATAGAGGACACGCCGTGTTTGTGAATATGCCTGTGTTTGTGTGTGTGTTGCATCATGGGAGTCTCCTCAGCGTCCATGTGTTGCCGTCTGCCTGTGGTGATAAGCTGACGATGAAAGCGTGAGACTGTGTGTGTGTGTGTGTGTGTGTGTGTGTGTGTGTGTGTGTGTGTTACCTGAGCCTGTTGTGTGTTGTTGGACGAGGGGAGAGGATTGGACACCATTGGTCCAAAGATGTCCAGTTCATCGTTGATTCCTGCATCGCCGCCTGAGCCCTTCCCAACTCCGTCTGGAGCATCTAAGAAAGAAAGACAGAAAAGATCCAGTAAATTCTTTCTGAACCTGCAGTCCTCCATCTCTGAAACTATGAGATGGAGGTCAAATTGAAAACCTTGCCTTTGAATGTTGAACATATTCCCCGAGACGTACCGGTACATCTCACACAGATCAGCGAGGACATCCACAGATTCAAGCGAAGGATTTTTGCATTCACTTAAAAAAAATAAAATCAAGCGAGTTGTCACTCTGTGTGCAGCGGAAAACTAGGGCGTCCATCTTTCAAATCCCCAATTTGTGGCTTATTGGAAAACATGTTGAACACGTACAGGGGGCAACCTGAGACTAGAGGAGGGAAACTGCTGTTTGTAAAATCCCGTGAATATAAAGTTGTTATTATAGACTGTAAATATGTTTGAAGCCTGAGTGATGTCACCCGTCTGTCCCTGTAGGGGGCGCTGTCTCCCTGCTGGAAATCCTGTCTCAGCCTAGCTACACCACGCCCACCTGTCGATCAGGTCAGCTACACGCCTTATTGTGAAGACCTCTTAAACGCTTCATCAAATCACAACAGAAGAGTAATTAAAAAAAAAGGCTAATCAGACCTATTTCATTTTTTGCAATAAAAACATGACCATGTGAATGTGCTCTGTTTAAGTGACTTCCAGGACTCAGCCTGCCCCAAGTGGACACTCGCTGAACTGCAGGATTTCAGCACCAGCGGTTTGAAAAATATCAGTGTGGCCACAGCT
Organism: Symphodus melops; assembly: GCF_947650265.1. Classification (NCBI taxonomy): domain Eukaryota; kingdom Metazoa; phylum Chordata; class Actinopteri; order Labriformes; family Labridae; genus Symphodus; species Symphodus melops. The sequence goes on along the minus strand of NC_136705.1, from coordinate 2,993,710 downwards.
ACTCTGCAAATGCAACCTACTAAAACTGCCAGTGCATTTTACACTGACCCTTTCTACACGTCACACTGAACATATCTACACAACGTTTCTCTGAGTGTGTCCAACTATTCATTTTGTTTTACTTTATGACATCATGCTTGTTTTATTAAACTGACAGCACGTTAGTTACAGTTCGACAGAACATTTTTCAGTCTTTTGCTTTTGCAACGTGTGAACAGAACTTGACGCGGAAAATGAAAAACGACGTCAGATATCTAATGAAGCCGTGTGCAGACATGCAGGAGTTAAAGAGCGAGAAGGAAGAAGCAGACGTATAAAAGGGGAGATTACTGGAGAACGTGAAGACGATGTCACTAATGAGAATTACTCAACATGACCTTGTAAATATGGAGGGGTATTCAAACACAACCGAGCCAACTCCATTTACAATTATCATGCTTGTTAGCTGGAAAATCCTCCAGAAATATCGACTAATTACTCTCTTTCTGTAGTAAGGATTTAATGCTTCTCTTTTTGTCCTTGTAAATATTCCTGTTGAATAACGTGTGCAAGAGCAAATATCTATTTGACTTTGTGTCAGAGAGCTAGTTCGCTTCCTGGCGTCTTTAATTCAGTATCAGTTAACTCAGAAGAGTCTGACTTTGCATAACGCTGACGAGCCTGCAGGCTAGCTGTTTGCTGCGGCCTCTGACTCCATGCCTGGAGTTACACAGAAAGTGATTCTTTTACCTCGCTCACTAATCTGGGAGCCTCTTGTTACTTGTCAGCAAGTTAGAGCCTTTTCACGATGTCTTCCTTTTAACATGTTCATTTAGCAATGAGGAGCATATTTAACCCTGGAGTCATTTCTCCTGTCAGCTGAAATGGAAAAAGGACTGATTTTTAAAGTGGGCACCATTGTAGAAAAGTGTGTTGTTCAGAGAGACACCAGTTTCCTTGGTGTTTGAAGAGAGACTCCCAGCAGTGCACGATGTACTGTCACCTAATAGAGAGAGAGAGAGAGGACACTGATGGAGGGGCTGAGAGAGGGAGGAGAGTGAGCTCTCTGAGTGTGTGTGTGTGTGTGTGTGTGTGTGTGTGTGTGTGTGTGTGTGTGAGAGAGAGAGAGTAGTGGAGGTCATTTATATAACCATAGTAATGAAGCACCCATAATCTAAAGTGTAAACAGAGAGCTTCTTCACCGAGACAAAAAAGGAGGCGACCGCTTCATCCGGACGAGTTATTAAAGAACACACTCTGATTATCACATCGTCATCCGTTATATTTAAACATTATTTCTGATCAATCTTACGATGCCCTCCTGTCGTTCGCTAACTTTGATCTCAATTTGTCAGTGAAGTGACTTTCTAAATCGGTGTATGAAGTGTTTGAAGAAGCCATTGTGGCTCTTGTTATCGCTTCATTGGCTGATAACAGTGACAGGTGTGAGTCACAGAGTTTCATACTGACAAAGAAAAGAAGAACACATTTGATTTCCTATGAAACAGTTACCCTCCTGCCCCTTTTATTCCCCCCCACCCCCCACCCCCACCCCCGGCTCTAACCAAAAACAGGCTGGCCCTTTGCCATGGAAATGAGCCTCGGGGAGAGAGGGGTTCATCATCATCGTCATCGTCACTACCATGAAGGGCAAAGTGCCCACCACCCTCGAGTGCTCCATGGAGCCACTTGAGAGCACTCTGGGCCTCACCATGGAAACAGACCAATAGTTCAGGATCAGGCTGTGTTTTATAATCAGCCTGAGCCGCTTTTACCCAAGTACACACACACACACACACACACACACACACACACACACACACAGATTCCCAGGATCCTCAGGAAATGCACCTTCTACATTCAGCAGTTGGGGGCTCTCACATAAAGAAGTTGGCTCTCTGTTTAACTGGGAGAATATATCTAACTGGATTTAAGGGTTTACTTGTTCAGGTCCCAGTATTTATATGAGCTACTAAGTTAAAGATATATATTTTTTCTTACTCTGACCTTAGTTGTGTAAATGTTGTTAAACCTGCAGATTCACAGGTGTTGTATTCATTGTGTTGCCATGTCAGTGGACTTTTCTAGAACCAAAAACTTATCAAAAAGACTGAACAGACAAATGATAAACACAAACTGCTTAACATCAAGGAGGATATATATATATATATATATATATATATATATATATATATATATATATATATATGAATTTAAGTTATAGCTGAAATAACTCCCAGCTCTATTATTATTACGAATATGCTTTTACAAATATATATATATATATATATATATATATATATATATATATATATATATATATATATATAAATAACTTAAATTAAAATTCTTCAGATTGAAATGAACTGGCTCCGCCCCTTACTACCTGAAGGCCACCTGAGAGGAGAGAGATACAGGAGGAGCGCTGACACAGTCGGGGGTCAGAGCACCTTTATGTAGACTCTGATATCCGGTCTGTGCTTTACCCAAAAACCCTTCCTGTGCCGACTTCTAGTTGTGGTGTTTTTCTCTTCTTCACTGCATGAACAGGTTGATTTCTTTTATCTGTCACTTTGTAACTCAGTGTTTTAAATCTCCATACAAACAAAGTCTTACTGCACTACAGTTTCTGTCTTCTCTCCGTGTAGTTTTTCGTTTCAGTCATCTGTCGGCCTCTATAAATGACTTGTGTTTGAAATGACTTGAAGCTGCTGTGGCTCAGTGTTCGAGTCTGTCAACCTGAAGGTCGGGGGTTCAATCCCCATCTCCTGCAGCCACATGGTAGAATGATGCTCTTTAAAAAGGAACAAAATGATGATTGTTCTGGAGCAGATGGAAATGGATACCTTCTTGTTATCCTGTTTTCAGTCTCTCTCTGGAGTAAAGAAGCCTGAGGGGTCCGGCTAAACAATCAATACGTTAACTGCACATTTAGAAAAAGGTTTTAAACTAAAAAATGTGAGAATGGAAAGAAAATCGGAGAGATGCTCGATCCCACAGCTGCAGCTATCACATTTATGTACTCACATTCAGAAATTTATTTTACAAGAAAAACTGAAAAAATGAAACAGAAGAGACAACATGGAGGAAGAATCCTGTTTCTCTGTGTCACTGCAGAAGGACACTCACGGGAGCATTACAGTGAAGACAAACGTTATCAGACAGACAGTCTGAGCTCCATCAATAAAAGTTTCTGAAATTGATTCAGTGGTTCTTGGGGAGATTTATTTTTGGCAGGATTGAACATCTCTCTGAGCATTTATCATTATGGCAGCGTTAAGCCTTTCCAACTAAACCTGAAACAAACTGATAAGATGTATTTTCATGTTGGCTGTCAAAAAGAAAGCTTCTTTTTTTAACATTTGGTACTATCAAGTAAAAATTGGCTTCACAGTTTGGCAAACCAAGGAAAGCAAAAGCAAATATGGCAAGGGAAATGTGTAAAAATGCTTCTGTAAACAGCCTCAGTATACTGCAGTTCCTCTCATGCCAGCACTTGGCGCCGAAGTGAATAAATGTGAACGCAGGAACAAACAGGAGCAAAGGTAGAAAAGCAGCTCTTTGACAGCTGCAGAGGAAGGTACGCAGAGACGCTGGAGGCTTGGGTGGAAGAACGGGGGGATGTGTGAAAGCTGAAGGCACACTGGCCACGAATCTGACTTATTGATTATGTGTGAAATCTCATCCACTCAACATGGCTGCAAGGTGTGTAGCGTTGGTTATTTATAGCTGGGCGTTCACTCTGCCTCTCCCCCGGTGCGGCTGGGAATGTTTAATCAATGCTGTGCCCGACGGCTCTTTCCTCTGTCAGCAAAGCTTTCCTTCAGCTATTACAGGCTCGAACTGAGAAAACACAGGGTGATTGCATATTATGAATTTATGGAGTAACCTCCGACTCAACCCTGACTTTTTCTGCTGGATTTTTTACTGTGCAGGTCAACGAGCATGGAGCTGAAACTCCTGTCAGTTAACGGGCCAAGACACATACTGCATCCTCAAAATGTCAAAGGTTTGAATCCAGCTTGTGACCTTTGGTGAATGTCATATTGCTTGGTGCGGTCAATCGTTGCAGCAATCTGCTGCTGTGTGATGCAAACTACAGTACCCATAATGCCATTAAAAATGTAAGCATGCACGAGCTTAACAAGATGTTGAGTTCCAATAGAACCGACAGCTTCAAAATGTACAGACTGCATGTTTCAAAATGACAGAAATTCACATGCAGTTGTTACTTTAATTCAAGGTCCTTGCCGTATAGACGGTATATAAACATGGACGTCACCATTCGTATAGTTTTAAAGCCTTGCGATGGTGGTCGCCATTTTGGAAATACTGTCTCTGACTTTCTTCAACCTGGTAACAGATAAAGAGGTGAAGCTGAGACAGACCTGTATCCTCTTCATGAAATACTTGAACATTGTGTTTTTTGTGTATTTGATATGTTAGAAGACGTGGAGAAGCTCGTTCTAGGTTAGTCGTCACTTTTCCAGTCTATCGATGGCAGAGTTTTTTAAGAAGGGGTGTTGAAGGTTGGTGTGGTCTTACCCAGGCCCAGCAGGTCCACAGCCGGCTCTGTGCTCTCCTTGGTATTGGCTTTACTCTCCGTCTGCTGAGAAAAAGACAAAGACACAAAACTGGTATGTCCACTCCAACCTGTGAGCAGTTTTTTATGCGTTGTGGGTTTGACGTAATTACAGCTGATGCAAACGTGACTTTATCATTTTACGTTTAATGGCATTTAAAACAGACGTTTCAAAACCACATAAATATTTACTTTGAGCTAAAAAAAAAATCATACAACAACCAAATGTACTTTGAGATGCATACTGTCACTCTGAATGGATTACAGCATTGTGTTTTTAGATGTTTATCAGCTCTCGTCGGCTGCCGTCTCTGCCTGAACCCTTCAAGTGAAACAGGACAGGACGGGAGCTGACAAAGCTGCACACTAAACCTTTCAGGAAATGTGTTGGAGTACAAGGAGAGCATATTCTCAGTGCCAGCAGGGACCATGTGGGGGGAATAAATACTCAAACTAATTCAATAAAACCTTAAAGGGCACATGGTATGAAACACGTAACTGGTTACCGGTCAACTAATCAAACAGGCCATATATTAAAGACGTACATGATTTGAAACACAGCCTCTGGCTCGGGAGCTTTGTGGTATGCTACAATTTAAAGGTGAAAACTTTCTTTTTCTTTAACGTTTCTCGAGATTGTCTCGATGACAGAAAAACAAAGGAAAACAGCAGCTTTCTAAGGTTATTCCCTGCGGTAAAGTAAAAGGAACGGGGAGGGCAATGAGGCTGGAAATCAGGGTACAGTGTCCTTTGAAATCAGCCCGTTTGGTAAAATGAAAGCTCACGATGTTCTGAGAGCATGAAGGTACATTCCTGAAATAGAAAGCATCTCAATTATTCCTTCAATGTGATTATTGAAAGCTCTACAAGAATCACAATACACCAATTCATACAATGTTATATCTTTAGTGTGTTGGGTTTTTTCACCCCCAGAGTCTTGAGAACACACAGCTCTAACAATCACCCTTTGTTTGAAGACACATAAAAAATATCCAGCGCTTACATCTGTCATCAGTGTGAAACTGCTTTGCAGATGTTGTTGCTGCTAATCAATTATGCTAACAGCGTTTTTAAATTGCAATGAAATTAGGGTGGTATAATGGTGGTGGGGACAAGACGAGAGACTCAACAGAGGACAGATGGACGGGCAGAGAAAGAGGGAGGAGTTTATAATCAAAGGGCCGGAGACAGAGACAGGACGAAGGGAGGATGGAGATGTGGTGATAATGAAGAGAGTAATGTGGTGTGTGTGTGTGTGTGAGAGAGAGAGAGAGAGAGAGAGAGAGAGAGAGAGAGAGAGAGAGAGAGAGAGAGAGAGAGAGAGAGAGAGAGAGAGAGAGAGAGAGAGAGAGAGAGAGAGAGAGAGAGAGAGAGAGAGAGAGAGTGTAAAAGGTTAACACGTAGGCCAGGAGAGATCTACAACGCTGCTAACAAACCCAATTTCCCCCCAACAAAAGATCGATGGACCACATTAAATTCAATGTCGTTCCAATCCGAGGCAATGAAAACAATTACCGCGTCCACGCCTGATCAAGAATGCATTGGCTGAGATTTGATGTGTGTGGGGACTGCAGCAGAGCTTTAACAGAGCTGAGACGCAACAGGAAGGTCGATTGTGTACAGCAGCAAGAGGTGGGTTTGTGCTCTCTATTCACACTGTTCAACAGTAAAGTGCAGTCGTCCAAGAAATGACTCATTTTCACAGAATAGCAAAAACTAGTCGGAGAAAGAACAGAAAGAACCGATGCAGCTGTTCAATATTCATATAGTCTTCTTTGAATATCTTTTCTAATTCATTATTCAAAAGATATTATTTTAGTCAGACAAACGGGCCTAAAGTTGAGTCCATATTTATAAAATACAATTTCATTAGAGTTTATTTAAATTCAACAAAGGAGGCGATCGCCGAAGCTTTATTCCGTAACGTTAGCCCGAGTACCTTTCTTATGCTGGTGCAACGTTAAAATACGTCAGCCTTACTAAGTCCAATCATCTGCATCCAAATGTTCCTCAGCGCTGGGTTGAGCGGGAGAGAGAAGAGTGTGGTACATGGTTTAGTCTGCTCTGCTGTCGGAGCATTTTAATAGCGTACGTACTGTAATGAGGATCGCTCGGCTTCTGGAGTCTCAAGTGGACACTCATCGAGCTACGGCTTCACTTTGCTGCTTCATTTGGACATAAATAAAGCTCGGTTTGTATTTCCACTTGCAAATGATTCATCTACAACAGGGACTAACAGAACATACAAAATATATTTAAAAAAATGAAAGTGAGAAAATAAAAAGATAACCTCACTCATAGCGAACTGTTCTACTCACTACAACTCTAGATCTATCTAACCAGATTACAACGCTCTGGTCGACGGCATGCCGTGTCAGAAATCTCATTAAAGATAAGCATGTAATGATATTAATATGCACTGCAAACACAAAACAAAAATAAGGGGAGTAGTAGTAGCTCTCATCCTAAAAGATCTAAAGGTTCCCCTGATTTTCTTTTCTCAGGTCGCTGTCACCGCTGTCTCTGGCCTTAATGTGGCCCAGGATGATGCCATTGGTTTAAAGAAATACATGCAACCCCATGACATTTTATTCTTTCGTTTGTGGAAAAAATAAATACAGATTCAGCCGGACTGTTCCAGAGCACTGTCCTGGGAAGACGGATCATTATTGATGACTATTCAGAGATTAAATGAGGAAACGTGAACATCCAAAAATGTGACATCAGCAGCCAAGTGATGATGATGATGAAACCACAAATGGGAATTGTCTTCCGGGAAAAAAAAAAAATCCTTTATAATATCCCTGCCTATTGAATTTGAGCAGACTGCAGAGTGTTAGAAAATAAAATTACAAATCATTTCAGTGCTGCATCCCGTTCAGCTGCTGAGGGACAGCAGGAAGACGCCAAAGAAACCGAAATGTCACTCTGCATAAAACGCTTAAATTCCCCGCTGTGTGTTGGGAAAGATTTGGATTGACATGCTGCCAATATTCTCCCTGAAAAGCAGGCAGATGAATTTGGTTTTTTCCAGTGGTTATCTGGGATGACACCAAGCGATGCAGCTGACAGATGGCCAGCGACAGACCGTGATTGGGTGTCAGGGTCAGTTGTGTTTGGAGGCAGAGAGTGGGCAGTAATCGATAACCAGCCACACATCCCACAAACAGGTGAATAGAGTCTTTTCGGATGGAGGCGATGCCAATTTGAAAGAAAAGCTCAGAGCAAACCGAATCCTCTGATGACTGCTGTCACGTCAGATTGTTGTCAGAGACACAGCAGACAAAGCCATCAGCTGAAGGCTGTCACATCCAACGTCAGGGTGAGGGCAAAGTCTACAGCGAGTCCCCAACGCATTCAACATCTTCTGCTGAAGGAACCAGAAAAGAAATGACAGAGAGGCACAAATACTTCTTCTATCAACTCTTACCTTAGAAGGTCAAAAGAAGCCATTTTAGAGCACAAGTTGTCAGTCCAATCTTATTACAGAGCTGTGATTGAACTTTTGGTTCCTTTAAACTCCACACACCAATCCACAGGAGTCGCACTCTGCACCTGGGAGACGCACATTTATCAGACTTATTTTTAAGCATCCAAGCACTCTTTGTTTTTTGGGGTTTTTTTCAGTCACATAATCATTATTTTTTAACCATCACTGATTCTCATAAGTCAGAAAAAAAGGTTTTATTCAGAAAGCTGAGATTGAAAAAGCTCTGCTGAAGAGCTTCTTTTATCAGGGCTGTCAGCAATGAAATGCTAATCATGATGCCATTAAGGTTTGGAATTAATGCTTTTATTGTTTTATCACATTAATCGTCTGATATGTATACGACCTGCTAGGGGACTGTGGATGTTAACTAGCTCTACGCTAACTCTGGAAGAATTCAACAAATAGCAGTTTTTAAATTAAATATTGTACACGGTCCCTTTACAAATAGAATAAACTGAATTCAACATTGTATTTATGAGCGCTCCAGTTAATCTCCTGAGGTGTCACGGTGATGGACGAGAATGACGCTGAATGTCTCATTTCTCAGCTCCGTTGACATGAAGTAATATTTGACCTCAAACATTTAACCTCTTTGCCGTTCCCTTTAGCTGTTGTCATTTTAGTTTTTCATCCTGGTGAATCCATCGTTAGCTAAGGACAGAACGAACATTCAAAATAAAAGCAAAATAATGGCATCATTTTATTCATGTATGCTTCTTTACCTGGAGTAAAAAGTCATCTGCAATTGATTGAGAAGATCTTCCATTGATTTACAGCTCCAACGCTCGTGCATCTGAAGGGTCGACTGACAATCCCCAAAGCTCTGCAGAGAGACCCTCTGCTCAGCGCCACATTTAGAACACACTGACTGTAGCAGAATTGTGTTGAGGTTTGTGAATGCAGCTGATTTGGTAAATGGGTCAGGGTTAGGGTTAAATAACGATAACATGTCACATGGCCCACCTGCTGGAGAGAAACCAGAAGTGCAGGTCCAAAAATCTTATTCTGCAACTTTTCTTTAAAGGTTCATTTTTGGCCCTTTGTTTAGAGAGAGAGAGGAGAAAGACATGCAAGAAAAGAGCCACAGGTCAGATTTGAACCCGCGCCCGCCTGCACTCAGGTCTGTTGCCTTTTCACAGGGCAACATGGCGCACTGACCACGAGGCTACCAGCACCCACTTTTCTGGCTTGCATGTTTGGATGTGCATAGATAAATAATCAGCAAATGTTCAAGTGCTTTCCTCCTAAAAAAAAAAAAAAAACCTCCTTACATAACAGATCCTGCACAGATATTTCGAATAAAAACCCCTCCAGCATCTCAGAGTGAAATTCCCAAGGTCAAGAAATGAGCTTCAATAAGAACAGTTCTCTGTTAAAAGAAATGGAGAGGTGAGTTTGAGTTACACCGCCGCACCGAGGGACTTCTTCATGTTACATTATGTTTAATTCATCTCGAGTCCTTTCATTGAAAGTCTGAAAATCCTTTTTGAAATATTTTTAATTTTTGTCACGACTTGTGCAGAAACAAACATCCAGGGACCCGTGAGGCAAAGAATTAATCAAGATAAAAAAAGCTAGCTGCCAGAAATGCAAATATTCAGTATGAATATTCATGAGAGACATGAAACTGGACCTGACGTCCCTCTGTTACCTGTAGCCTCCTAATTATATCAAAGATGTGAGATAATGCGATCATAAAAAGCTCCTGATGAGACGA
>NC_136705.1:2961442-2978942 GCF_947650265.1 Symphodus melops | reverse complement strand
TTTTTTTTTTAAAGGAAAGTATTAGAAAATAAACCTTCAGTATATGTCTTGTTCTCCATTGAAAAGACGAAGTTGTGGATTAACTATGGAGCCCTGGACTGTTATGAGAGATGTTGATTTGGATGAGTCTCTGCGAACATGAATCCGTCTTAGTTCTTCTTTTAGTCGTGAAGAAAAGGTTGTAAACAACTGTTTCTGACATCCATTAATAACGCAGTCTACACAGGTCGGGTCGGGTCCATGTGTTCGTGTGGGCTGCTGGTTGATCCTGAGTGACTCATCGTGTGTGCACTTCACATGATGAGTCATAATCTTTAAAAGGACAGAGTGTGAACTTTGCAGGAAACGTGACATTTGAGAACGGCGCTCATTAATTTCTGCTGCATCAAGCTCTTCTTCTCTCTCTCATTCTGATCGAGTCAGACATATTTGGAAAAGGTCTTATTAAATAAATGTGTGTCCCAATCGTGGCTGATTATTTGTGGCTCTTCTTCACTTCTGGTATGACATTTTGGATCCTTGAAAAACACTTAAATGAGGAGTTTTCTTCTCATAAGACACTGATGTCTTACTTTAGCCGAGGCGGTGACATCATCTAATCAAACTGTTTTATTCTTTATTTTGTTCTTTTATCTGCGGTACGGTATTTGGATTCCTGTCTTTGTGTTTTGCTGAAGGGCTGATTGTTTGTTGTGTTTTTATTTCCATCATTCAACAAAGTGATTTTTAAGGCAGTAGTTGTCCGATGAAGGGGGAGGGGCCTAAAATGTCACATGTGCTGATCATTTTTCAATAACCTGTGATTGGTGCAGCTGCAGACTAAGTCTTTCTCCGTCTCTGGATCTTTTCTGTCCGGCACCCAGAACTCACGTTTTTCTGCTGTGCGTCAGAAAACTTGAGACAGTTATTGGCTCCTGTGGGGAAACAACGTTCTGCTCCATCCTTCACACTTTCAAACTATTCTCTGATGTCTGTCTGAGAGAAATAACTGAGGCTAAACGGCAATTCTTCTCAAGGCTTTCATGAAGTGCTTTGACTAAATCAGACATTTTATATCCAGTGTTTGCTGTTATCCACTGACACAAATCAGCCAGGCCACTAAATCTGCAGTATGTTGTGTTTGAGGCCCTGAGCCTGATGAGCAGACATGGCTCTGTAGGATACAAGTGTGTATGAGTACGTGTGTATGTGTCATCCAGCCTCTGCTGCAGCCCAGCAGGAGGGATGTGTGTATGTGTGTGTGTGTGTGTGTGTGTGTTCATGAATAAGATGGAGGTGTGTATTTGTGCATCTATGCATTTAAAGCAATATTTGTGCTTGGATGTGTGCATTGCATGATCGAGCCTATAAGTGTGTATACACATGTGTATACAGTGTATGTGTGTGCTTTATTCTCTTCCTCCAGCAGTGCAAGCCCAGGGTATTGATTAGCCTCCTTGTGGCTATACGCTATTGATCCTCTGACTGCTAGACCTCCCAAAGCAATGCTTTCAATGTGTGTGGTGTGTGTGGTGTGTGTGTGTGTGTGTGTGTGTGTGTCACGTTATTAGTCACAGAACACTGCTCCTCTGGCTGTCCTTCACACCATCCCCTCAAACTAAATGGAATCGACCACAGATATGCTTTAGCTGCCACTGCTGAGCATGTGTGTGTGTGTGTGTGTGTGTGTGTGTGTGTGTGTGTGTGTGTGTAGGTAAATGTGTGTGTTTGTTTATGAGTGAGTGAGTGTGTGCCACAACCAATCATGGAAACCTTTGAGAGCCCAACACAGTCCAGATGTACGGAGCACCTAGCGATAACACACTCCCTAAATCCCTGCGCTGAATGAACAAAAGATACACACATCTGCACGTGCACACACACACATCTGCACACACACACGCACACACACACACACACACACATCTGCACGTGCACACACACACACATCTGCACACACACACGCACACACACACACACACACACTCCTCATTACTATCTCCAACAAAGAGGAAAGCCAGTGTTTTTCATGAGGGGAAGCAGCCTCGTGTTCTCTTTGATAATTTATTCATGAGCTGAATGGAAAAGACAACATAACAGTCCAACGGGACGACAGTGATTTAGTGTTTGCAGAGAGAGAGAGGGAGAGAGAGGTAGAGAGGGGGAGAGAGAGGGAGAGAGAGAGAGAGAGAGAGAGAGAGAGAGAGAGAGAGAGAGAGAGAGAGAGAGAGAGAGAGAGAGAGAGAGAGAGAGAGAGAGAGAGAGAGAGAGAGAGATGAAGAAGAGATGGAGATGAATGGAGGGGGGAGTCGGAAAACAGCATGAGAGATAATGGAGTTACTTCTTGCTCTGTGTGTGTGTGTGTGTGTGTGTGTGTGTGTGTGTGTGTGTGTGTGTGTGTGTGTGTGTGTGTGTGTGTGTGTGTGTGTGTGTGTGTGTGTGTGTGGTCAACACTCGTACTAGTGATGAGTACAACTACATGTCATTAAATTGTTCACCAATGTGAATTTTAGTTAGTTTGGACTGAAATGTGAACTCAACTGGAACTGGAAGCTGTCTGCTCTGAATAAAGGAGGGATTCATTATTCAAAAAAAAAACAGTTACAGGGATTAAACTCAACAAGTTGCTTCACAATATATTCAATATATGCAACTTATTAGGGAAAAAAAATCTGATATCGATATATCGTTGGTCTGTAGCGATAAATATACATAAAGACATATAGTTATCAAACAAAAGATAAATAAAGAGAAGATGGGAGGTAACTGTGCATCACACTCTTGTTGTGATCCGTATAGCGCCCCCTGCTGGAGAAAGAGAAGTGCTAGCGTAATACAAAGATACTCAAATGAAATGCTGTTTGACCAGTGAATAATGAAATGAAATATCAGAGCGCATCTGCCATAAATAAGCCGATATGATCGTGTGCTAATGTTGGCCGATATTCAACAGGAAGGAACAGAAAGGAGGGAAAGAGGAAAACTGGAGCTTTGACAGGCCAATCAAAGCTGCAGAAAACGGTTTCATTTGCGTATAAATATAAAAAGAAAGAGAAACTTGTTGATACTCCACTGTGTCTGACAAACTAACAGTCTACTGTACATCCACACGTCTCACGTTATCTCTGTGTTTGCTCAAAGTATCCATCCGTACATTTGATTTGAAATCCCACCACTCCCTCTGATATGGAGATTTCTCGACCTCAGCAGCTGAATATTTTATTAACTTTTAATTTAAAGCGGCCGAGCAGAAAAGTCAATGCTGCTGGTTAATTTTTCATTTAAATTCACAACATATCCCAGAGTGTCCTCCTGTCAATTAACAGATACATCAGCCATGCTGCCCTTCAGCCAGAAACACTTTATTAGTCTGTCAGAAGAACGTTTGAGTGGATGCTGAAGGTCAAAGGGATGACCGACAGGATTATCTGACAAGCAAAAACAAAACGGGGCGAACACACCTGCAGAACATCATCCCATCATCCCTCAGCCATCTCCAATCAACACAGGACTAATGGAGCATATTTAGAGGCCATATGCTCAGCTGGACCTCATCCAAACATCTCCAGCAAGGCCAAAAATGCTGACTTTATTACATTAGGTGTGCTTGAGGTTGAGATGCGCCTGGCATTTAATTAAAGAGGAAGATGTTAAATGTTGGAGTAAGCACCTCGAGAAGCAGCACGTGTATAAATCTGGTCACCGGTGTGTGTGTTCATTCACACCTTCACGTTTGGCCGGTCGCTACAATTAAAGGCAGACATTTCCTCCAGGAACACTTTTTTTGGTTAAAATTGTCTTTAGGACCTGACGGACATTAATAACTCATGTGCTCTAAAAAAAAAAGAACCAAAAAATCCATCATCTGTAGCTGTTGTAAGCCTGTAAAAACTTTGACCAACATCTGCAATGAGGTCCCAATCTGACGAACCAATCACACGCCTCCCTGTCTCCCTGCTCGCTCTCCACCCCTTACCTGCACAACTTGCCATCTTCAAAATTGCCTACAGTGCCTTACAAACAAAAAACTAAAAAAGAACATCTGCAGTGATGAATTTTGGGATCTCGTCTCCTTACAGCTCACTAATAAACGTCATTATTATGCCATGTTACTTGATTCTGATTGGCCACTGACTCATAGCTGTGGTCTGCTGGTATCACCTGGACCCTGTAGGAAGAAGAGCTGAGGTCTTGGGTTTACAGCTAATGAGGATCTGAACAAGTCTTCATGGTGCTGTTACATAATAAAGTGACCTCGTCTTCATATCCTTCCAGCACTGAGCCTATTTTAGTCTTTTTAGAGCTGCAGTGATGTGCTGAGGTTAGCACGTTTCAATCACTTTCACATGCGACTGACGTGTGGGACAACATCTGTCTGAACATCTGTGTCACGGTGAAACGGGGATCAAATCCACACTGCTTGATTAAAGGTGTAAAGAAGACTGCATCAATTATAACATCTAAGAGTGGCCTTCCAAGAACATCATGGAGTTGTATAGCCGTGCTGTGGGTTCGATTAAGCTTCATTAGAAAAGGGTTAAAAATGCAGTAAATCAAATAGATCAGCATCAGACCCAAACATGGTCTGTTTATTATAGGATTCCCCCCCCCCCCACACACACACACACACACACACACACACACCCATTGTTGTTTGTATGCAACGGGAAAAGATGGCAGATCCTACAGAATAATGAGGTCAAAGCTGAATTATTAATCATTCACACACGAGAGAACTCTACTTTTGCCTTAGTGGAGGAATTTGATGTTAAGCAAACTCAAGGAAAGTGTTAGCTCGAGTGATCAAACTCTTTAAGATATCCACATCCATGTGTTGTCTTATGAAGACTTTTGTTCATGCATAAGGTGTCAAACACGGACACTTCAGGCCTCTCTCACTTCTCTGTCACAAATACACAAGAGTGTCCTTTGCAAAAGTCTTTTTTCAACCAGAGGAAGCTCAACGTGCAGCTGGAAAAATATCAATACAAAACAATATGCTTTTTCATGAACGCTGCTATGTTCATTTGGTGGCACTCAAAACAGGAAGCTTTAAAGTGCAGATGTCTCGACTTTTTGATTAAGCCTGTCACCTCAACACCTTTATCTTCATGTCTCTCTCTTTGTCACCTCCAAAAATGGTGTTTTAGGTAGGAGGGTGTCAGCTGTGACTAAAGGAGGGAAGGATACAAACAGGAGGAAACTGCAGCCAAGGTGTCAAAAACATCCCACCTGATGGAGCATCTCCAGCACGCCACAGGATAACTGAGTGATAATATCTTAGTGGCATCTCGATGGATTTGGTTTGGTGTGCTGATGCTACGCCTCCGCATCTTAGACAACGTGCAAGAGATCGTTTGTGAGCAGAACAAAGAACGACGTCGACGGTCAAGGAGAAGGAACTGAACCAGATGTGCAGATACGACTCTGCAGCCTGTCGTTTGCAAACTGTTAGCATGTTCAAGGTTCAAGGTTCAAGGTTCTTTATTTGTCAAATATGCCACATGTTAAACATACAGCACAGATGAAATTGCATTCCCCCCCCCCCAGTGCAAACCTGCAGTGCATAAAAGAGCACTAAAGAAAAAACTAGCAATACTATACAACAAATAACTTAACTAAAGACATTTGGACAACAAATAACGAATAACAGACAATCGACAGACAAGGGCACTTGTGAGTGTTTCGCTTTGAGGTAGAATGTGATAAATTACTATGAGGTAGATAAATTACAGTATTAACAATATAAACAGAGTGCAGATTAAAAGAATCTTTGAATCTGCAGCCTGTCGTTTGCAAACTGTTAGCATGTAGTTGATGTAAAACTGTGCTCAACTGTTGCCAAACTCATCCTGCACCGACCAATGAAGAAGAGGCAGAACTTCTAACATCAGCTCTGTCAACAACAACATAGAATTCAATTCAATTCAAAAAACTTTATGTGTATTCAAGGATGAGAGTTCAGTAGAGTTTACAGGTCCAGGGCTGGAGGACAGGATTCCTCTACACTGTGTTCAAGCTGTTTTTGGTCATGTTTAAAAAAAACATTCTGCACGCAGAGCAATTAAAACCGACCTGAGAGTCACTCCTGAGAGAAGCAGAAGTTACATTTCGTTACCTAGCAACAATGAGCATCGGTGAAAACATGTTGTAAAACTGAGGTCACATAATCCCCTCAATGGAAATGGGCCCTTAATGTCACCAGGGTCAGTGTCTGTCTACTTTCAGACACAAGCTTTAAGAGGAACAGTTCTTCTGCTCAGCTTTGGGAAAGTTCAAGAAGCACATCAGGAAGTGGGTTAAAACAACTACTACTTTAAAATGTTCATCCGAGACTCAACCACTGCTGTCTGCATTAAGAGGCTCACCTTCTGACTGGTTGTACATTTACTTTGCTCAAACAGTGGTTGAGAAGAGCCCGGGAAGTCTCTGTCATTTTGATGAGTTCAAGGTCAAAGATCATGTTCATGTATTTTTAGAGAAACAAAGCAGGAAGTGAATAAATGTAACGCTGAACCAGTTTAATCCTGTCAGCACAACGTTCACCAAGCTCAGGTCTGACAGGGCGCCGACAACCACGAGGCAAGTTAGAGTTCTTCATGTCAGAACTTTTCCAATCAAAACACATCCATCACTCATTCCCATTTCCTCAAATAACACACAGCAGTCCGAGCCCAATTAGACTCCTCGTTTATCCAAACTAAAGTTGCACCAAAACAAAAATGTAATTGCAATCAAACCCACAAATGGATGAGCAATCAAATCCCAAATTATCTCTGCAAAGCTGCAGAGACTGCAGAGAAATGATAATGGATGCTTCAGATGTTCCCTGTGTTCATCAGCAACAGCATTTATATTCACATCCTCTCTGTAAGGCAAACAGCACGCTCGGAATAATATCCACAAGTGAGCACGCCTTACTGAAAGTGTAACATCTGTGACTGCTAAAAGACGGTGACTTTACAAACAGTTAATCCTGTAACGTCTGCAGGTCCTGCTCAGCACAGGATCCAGCTCCTTCCTTTGGTCCGTGGCTAATTAGCCAAAGAGATGTTGCATTGCACCATTCAAGGCTCCGTGTTGGCCGACCCTCCGGTAGACCACCACCGACCCCGAGGCTGCAACGTGAGACCCAGTAAACTCTTTTGAAATTCATCTTTTTATTGTAACCTGCGGGTGAACTGGATCCAGGCAACATTTGTGTCTTTCTCAAACTAAGTCTCGTCTAAATCATCTTACCGATAGCAACAGATCTAAATGTAACCACAAAAGAGTTTGGTTTTTAAAAAACAGTCTGCTGGTTCAGACAATGGTGTCTGGGAGAGGTCAGGCAGGCAAAGACAGCAGTGATATAGAAATGCTAATGACAGCCATTCAAACAGGGAATCGTAGAAATTCCCGGGTGTTTACGGGGCGGATAATCCGGCTAACCCTCTTTAGTGGCGTATTTTCAGGAGCTCTGGAAAAAGATCGACAAAAAAAAAAAGGTTTTGTTGTGATTCTAAAGAATGACATGCTATGAGCCTTTTCAGCTATTTCTATCATATGATGCATCTTAAGATTTAGTCTTATTTTGTGCATGAATCACTTTGGCCATTTCATGACTTTACATCACTGGACTGAGCCGATCTTAAGAAGCACTAACCTCTGGATTTAATGAGCATCTTCAACGTCTTGTCGCCCTAAATCACTGCGCTGGGACATGATCCACCACGTGTGTGTGTGTGTGTGTGTGTGTGTGTGTGTGTGTGTGTCATAATCGTCCTTACTTCTGGCTTTTGTCTTTATTCTAAGATTTAACACAATTGAGATGAATAAATCAGAAACCACAAAGAGCACGAACACGTTTCTCTCCGCAGCGATGATCGGAGGAGGACATTAGCATCTGAAAAATCCACATCTGACTGTAGAGTGAGATCCATATCTGGTGCATTCACAGTAGTCCTTTGTTCGTTTGAATATTAATACGAGTTGTGCAAAAGGGAAAAGGCCAAAGTGCTGCTTGTGTAAACCTCTCAGAAGGAGAAAGGAAATGAAGTAACACTGAGCGAAGATTAAATATTTCAGCTGATTAAAGCTCGCGAGTGAGAGGGGGTTTTTTTTTTCTGCACGTAGAGATGAAAGAGATTGTGCTGTTTGGCAGGCTGGTACAGTTATGTCATGATTGTACAGTGTTATTATTTTTGCTTGAGAGAGAAGGAAATGGCACAAAGCAGACTGGAGGGTCAGAAAAGGCGGAGATACAGAAGGAGAGAGAGAGAGAGAGAGAGAGAGAGAGCGAGAGAGAGCAAGAAATGTCTGTCAGCATGTTTCCTGCTATGGTGCAGATTAAACAGCTTTCAGCATGTCAGCGTACACGTAGGATAACAAGTCTCACACACACACACACACACACACACACACACACACACACACACACACACACACACACACACACACACACACACACACACACACACACACACACACACACACACACACACACACACACACACACACACACACACACACACACACACACACACACACACACACACACCTCCTTGACACTGGGGTTCATCGACAGCAGCAGCTCGACGGATAAGGAGGAAGAAAAATAAGATGCCAGATATCTCTGCCAACATACACACACACACACACACACACACACACACGCTGAACACACATTCCTGCGACATACATCACACACAACAACGTGTAACATATCTGCTGATCAACAGAAGCTCTGTTAGCATGCTGCTGTCAGCATTTATCTCAAAGCATTGCTGTGCAGAGCTGACAGCATCTTAAATAGGACGATTTAAAATCATCTTTCAGACACCATTTCATTATTCAGTTCAACATATTCATGCAACCTATTTTACTCAAAGCTCCAAATCTGAACGTTATCCACTGAATGATATTAATAAATGACCTCACTGCATCATCAGACTTTAAGGAAACGTGTCATGTCGAAGTGCTCTGACAACGACGCAGCAGCTTTAGATTCTGGTCCTGAATGTTCTGGAACATCAGAAACATGTGGAGACGCTGACCCGAGCAGTGTGTAGGCAGCTCCCTCCGAGGAGGACCAAAGGCCGGCTGTGTGGCTTCTCATCTTTGGTCGACAGCAGATGATGTGATACACATATATATATGTGTCGAATAAATCGGCTCAATTTAGACTTTATTCCCAGAGATTTCTTCTCTTCACAATATTCAAGTAGTCTAAATTTAAATTAGCATTCATTCCAAAGTGGAATCAGAGGGTAGGATCGTAGACGTTTCCCATTATCTGATTTTAAAAAGCCATTTTTTGCAACTATCAGTGCAGCCCCCTGCTGGCCATTAAAATAGTGCAGAGAACAACGTACGTCCTGTCCTTCAGAATCCGACACACCAAGGAGATCACCAGCCGTCGGACCATCGGTGAGCAGTCAACGCCCTCGTGTGTCCGACAGGTTCAGAAAAGCCCCTCGAGCCTTCTGCTGTGGTATCAGCCCATTAGTGCAGTTTCTCCTCGTTTGTCTCTTCTTTTCTTTTTCCTCTTAAAGGCAAAGGGCCGAGAACTTTTCATCACACAAGCTCGATTAGTACCTATATGACGAGTGGTGGGCGACAGCGGTGGGAAAATGGTCTTCTCGTATCATAGCAACAGACCACCACCACCTGCTGGCGTGGAGATTTAATGCGTGCTGGTTGGCCGTCGACTGTCGTCTTTGTTCTCGTGCAACTTTGGCCTTCGTCACCGCCAGCTCTTTGTCTTTACAGTGCGGACGTGGACTTGTTTCTGTTCATGTGAAAATGAGTCAAATAACTGAAATAAGATGCAAACAGCTCAGTCATCCTGTTTCTAAAGTCAAGGAGAATTACACACTGTTGCAGCAGAAAGACTCAACATGAAATATAAATGTGGCAACATTTTTCTAAATGTGATAAAGGTTCATCGAGTCCCGGCTTTCTACAGACTACAGACCCCTGTGTTTCATTTCACTCTCAGTGGGTACAGTTGCTCATAGCCTACATTCCCATTCCCTGTGGAGGGAACAAACACACACACACACACACACACGCGCACTAAGAGATAGATTATTCCCACAGCGTTCGCTGGCCATGAAAATAGTCTGATTTTACAAACCATGACCCAGAAACACACACAGCCACTGCTTCAGACCCCCCCCCCCCCCCCACACACACACACACACACACACACACACACACAGAGAAACTAAAGACATTCATGCACACATACCCTAACATTCAAACACATACACTTTGATAAACACCTCTCAGACACACACTTCTCTCTCCTCCAGACTGTCTCTTCAGTAATTGTCGGTCGTTCTGACACCGGCCTGAGCTCCTCCGGTCCAAACACATTTACTTCAAAACACTTATCTTGGAAAATTGCAGAAAATTACGCCTTTCATTTATCTTTCCATCAAGTTCCAGATTAGATTTTGAGTTCAGGGTATTTTATGAAGGTCACCTTTCATGATGTGTGGGCTTCTCTGTCTGACGCAGCGGCAGCATCCAGTCTTTCTACCTTTTTTTATTTTTTTAAAGCTAATTTTAGATTAATGTGCCAGCAGCAAGGACTTGCAGACATCCATTATTTTAAAGACACGAGAAGTTTCCTCAGAGAGTAACACACATGACCACGACTTCTCCGAGGTTGTTTATTCAGCTCACACTTTCACCTCTGCCTATAAAATCATATTATTCCAAATGTGGCTGACACGGTCACACTGCTGTTCATGAATGAGAAATGATTCACAGCGATGCATGGAGCTAAACCAAAGCATCTGTGAACAGCATGAATGTTTATGAAGGCTGTCCCCGGAGGACGGAGCTCCACAGGCTCTCGCCCTCTGCTGTCACACGTCATGGCTCCAGAGCGCCACAAGCAGCAACACAGACAGCAGCACCCGCGACACGGCCTTCCATTTTCTGTACCGAGTATTTGTGAGGACAACGTACAATAGGAGAGACGTGATCACGGTTGTAAAAAGTTCATCCCAGAGCTCCCTGCAGTATTCATCCCCTCCGCACTGACTCAGCTCAGGGAACATTCAGCCGTGGGCGTGGCGTGGGACGCAGGAGTGTGAGTGTGGAGTAAGGCTGAGAAGGGGTCTAAAGTTTCTGGCACATTTCCAGGCACTTTCCACGGAAAGTTGAGCTCGGGAATTTTGGGAATATTCCAAACTTTCCGCAGGAATTATGAGAATTGTAGGAAATTAACAGGAAATTGAGGGTCACTTAATTGAACTGTATGATATCCAAGCAAACGTAAAAAATATTGTTTTGTCCTATGCAGACATCCACACACAATAATACAATTAAAATAAACATCAACAGATTTACATTACATTTTCTTAAATATATTATCCCATATATTTTTTTAATTCCTGTTTATTCCCATAAATTCCTGTGCAAAGTTTCCAGCTTTGAAAATTCCTGTTGTTTTGCAACCCCAGTGTGGAGGAAGCGGTTTGAGAAAGGCCTTCATATAACAGCTGCATTATATGAGAATATGAGAAAGAGAACAGACTCTTAACTTTTTACTATCTCTACTTTATTATTATTATCTAATTATTTTTGCAGTCAGCAGTTTAAAGTAGCTGCAGCTGATTTGCTTCACTGTGCCACATCCTGCGATGTGACGACTGCACATGGGCGATGCATGCACCATCAAGGATAACGATATCTTCCTCAGCGCTTCTCTCTCTACTTTATTTCTCTCCCCACTTCAAGCCTTGTTAACACTAATGCCAAAACACAGCGTGGCTATTACTGTCAAGCAGTCGCTAGAAACACCGTGTAGATCAAAGCGTCAAAATACCTGGAACAAGAAAACATTAACGTTGTTCCCTATTTTCACGGTGGATCAGTTTTAAATGTGTTCAAGAAATGTCCTCAGTGAGAGCTGCAGGAGATAATCTGCTCCCCTCCGAGGTGAAAGCAGCGGTTATGATCCCGCAGCACAGGCCGCATTAATGAACAGCGATACATAATGTTATTCAAAAGACAAACAGCAGCAGGGCGCCGAGGACTTCTTCAATCTTTGTCTTTGCAGATCGTGACTCGGACTTGACTGAGATTCTTAAACTGGCTGAACAAAGGAGGTCGCAGGTCAGAGAAGATTTGGACTTTCTCCGCATGGTGAAGATCCTTTAGATTCATGCCTGCAATGTACTGCAGCTGTAGCAGTTCCCGTTGTCCCTCTGTCTCTTTTTAGGAATGAAGGTGTGACGTCAGCATCTCAACAAGGTGCGTGTGCCCCCTGTCTCTGTTCTGGAGGGAATACGCTCATCATGATAGTTATGGAGAAGATAAACGTACTCGTGTACACATACACAACCGGCTGCATGGACACAACGTAGTGGACGAGCACAGCCGACGCTTCAAACAGACACAAGGCGGCCATGGTTTGGCCTTCCAGTTAACAACACGCATCTATCTCTGGCTCAAAGCTGCTCGGCCAACAGATTCACCTGTTGTTTCATTTCAAACATCCTCTGATGTGTTTTTATAAAACCACACGAGTCTTACCTTTGTGTTGTTGTGTCTCTCTACTTTGTCAGTATCCTTCTCTTTCTTTCTTTCCTCTTTTTTCTTTTCACGCTCCTTCTGGGGGGGAGAAAAAGTGAAGATCTCTTAAATTGATAACTGCGATCATAGTGCATAAACACCTGCATGGATACATTCTATAATTTCATTTCTTTGTGCCTTCAATCCACAGTGCAGTAGCAGCAGGTCTGTTCTGCAACACAATCATAAGTGTCATGTGTTTGCCCTGCAGCACTGTAATGAGCACAACAAACTGCTGAGTCCTGCAGAAAGGAGACATTACTCTTCATTAAATCTCTGTTTCACGGCCGTTCTAATATTCTGTGGGTGGAGGCCCTCGTAGTGAAGATGTGCAGCACCAGAGCAGGTAGAGAACAATTAGATCTCGTCCCTTTAACGTGATTTTAATGCACTCACAATGCAGTTTGTAGGTGCAGACGTTATTATCATCCAGAGGGTTGGCGTGCTTTTTTCACCTTAATGTTTTCTCTCTTGCTTTATTGTATGTTAATGTGGGAGTTCTGACGATGCCACCAACAGGCTTCAGCTAATGACTGTCAGCGTGCCAGAGAGAAAAGCTTAGTGTGGAATCAGACCATCATGGTAACAAGAAGAGTCCGTGTCTCCTTCTGGCTCGACTCTCACACAAATAATCCTTCTGGCTCCTTCTGTGTTTATCATTATTTATGTGTGGACGGTCATTTGTCGGGGGAACCACAGCTACTTAATAATCATCAGTGTGAGTCAGAATCAACATTCACAGCATCACACATTGTTGTAGAGACTGGCGTTATGTGAGCATGCGTTAGGTCGCGAGCTTTTGGACTTTTGCAATAATTACTCTGCTACCGTACTTCCCAAGCTGATACGTTTGCATATTGAGAAGCCAAACCACGAATCAAACTTTATTTATATCATATATTTCAGACAAGAATACATACAAATGACATGAATACAAACATTTCAAATAAATCAATTTAAAAAAAAAAATCTTCACTTTTTGCTATATTCAATCCAGAAACGTGAAATGAGTCTTCTTAAAGTTACTCTAAAGGTACAGTGTGGAGAATTGTAAGCTAATGTTTACATTAAAATGTCAGAACTGAAAATGGACGAAAGCCGTTTGTTTGGGGTTTTTTTGTGGAGTACTAACGTCACCTCAAATAGTTCCAAAAGTTATCAAAGAAAGAGAAATGTAATTTTATTGTTGTAACAGGACGTGTCTTGTAGGCGACCGCCATGACAGACACGAAATGTTCATCGATGTCACAGAAACTCCGGACGTTACGTCAAAGACGGCTGCATGAGCGATTGACTTTATACTGTCCTTATAAAACTCAAATCTGTCCGACCTGAAGGTTTCACAAAGTGTGCAAGTTGTGCTCCAGCAGCGACGCATTTCAGATTAGCTCAAACAGGATTAAGCTAACGAGGAAGGCCGGCTCATGGCTGCACAGGAGAGTTAGCATTCATGACGACATGAACGACTCGCACCTTCCTACAGTCACTGTGTTTTAGATTGATTTTATATGGAAGGATATTAGAGAGGGAGGTTTTCATAGAAAACAACACAGAGAAAGTCCGGGTCAAATATTAACGCTAACCACAGAGACTCAAACAGTGGTCACAGCTTCGTCCTGAAAATGTAGCATTACTGGTTTCTGTCCAGTTTAAACCCACTGATGTCCACCTCTACACCACGTCAGTTATATTTAGCATTTGGTATTTTTGTTGATGTATCCATCAGCAGGTCTGACTTTATTATCTCTGAGACTCTGGCAGGCACTAAGTCTCTGACTCTATTAGCTTGAGCTAATGAGGGCCAATTTACTGCATCAGCATTAGCCGGCTCACACTCCCATCTGATCCTCGCTCATAAAAACATCCAAAAACAACTAACGGGATCTCGCTCTGTGTACCTCCTGTTGTTTGATACGTTTATATCTAACACTCATTGGGCACAATCTGTCCCGTGCCCAAGCATGTTTGACCCCCACAGTCCAGTTCGATGGACGAGTGTGAGATGCTCCAGCTCGGAGCACGTCCTCGGCTTTGGCACGGTGTGGTTGCTCATTTGCGAGCACATGCAAGGTACGGCAACATGGGCATGATATGTACTCCAATCGATGCAACCGTTTCTCTCAACAATCATTTCAAGAGAAGGCAGCAAAAAGGGTTGAGAGATCGAGTACTCAGATTCGGCTGGCACTCAAGAACAAGGTTTTCAGGAAATCCTGGACTTTTGGTTGTGGCGGATGAGGGTACCTTTAGCATCTTATGTTCAGAGGCTTGGCCACAAACTAAACAGTTTTATGTTAAGGGAATGGGGGAGAAAGAGGGAGGTAAAAAAGTAAATTCTTACACATTTCTGATTCATTTACGTCCAGTTTTAGAATCTTTACAGGTTTATACTACCTATAAACTAATATTATATATTACAAGTAAAAATTGTGACCTTTTATTTGGCCCATGTAAACAAAGACAACACCACAACATATCAACAACACAACCAAAGCAGAGAGCGTAAGAAAGTGCCTCACCTCCTGCTTGCTCCTGTCGGCCTGGGAGGACGGCGAGGAGGAGGGAGGAGCAGCTTCAGACGACTTCTGCTGGAAGAAATCCACACACAGGGTCAGACACAGGGAGCGGGAAGGAAGAGGAGTACTGAAAAATGAAGAGTGACAGTCAGAGCATGGAGAACGGAGGAAGCAAGAAAGAGCATAGCAGGGAGGAGGACGGGGCAGCGGCGGAGCGGAGTTAATTAGAGGGAAAGGAGGAGGATTTTTCAGCCTGGAGCAGAGAGCGCCGCGCTTCATTGGACGCCGCAGGCCGAGGTTACATTCAGCCTCACGGAGAGAGTGTGTGTGAAGACACGGTCCGACACAAACACACACACTTATGGAGTGTGGAGATGACCTCCATTAACCTGCCGTTGACCTGTGAGGCAGACTAGGAGCAGGCCTGTATCGAACACTGAGAGGAGCCGCAGCACTCCCTGATTTTTGTTTTTCTCAAACAGTGAAGAAAAAGAGTCAGACTGCGGGGGGCGCCATCGTCTCTCATCGGGGAGGTAAGGACACTTAACTGTTCCCGCTGCTTTAACAACGGTTGATGAATAAATTAGTGATTGACTTCTCATGGCCATGATGTCATCAGTGTGTGAATGTGTAGGCTGTGACGTGCGGCGTGAAAGCGCTTTGACCAGCCAGAAGACGAGAAGAGGCGACACACCAGGGTTCTGATGCGAAGCGTCATGATTACATCACCGACAGGTAACACGTCAGCGGTCGATGGACTCGGATGGATGACAGAGGGGGACGCAGAAAGCAAGAGATCATTCCCTCGACATTTGCATGTATGTCACATGAACCGAGCTTTCATGTTCAGAAGACTTCAAATCAATACAGCCGGCTTTTTCCTCTCTCCTTCACGTCAGATGGTCAAACGCCTGGCTTCGCTTCGTACAGCTTTGGTGCACACATGAAAGAAGTCCATTACAACACATGAACACTGATTTCATAAAGAAACCAACATGAGGGTTTTTTTTTTCCCATCTTTCTTCCAGATGTGAATCATCCAATCAGGCGACTTCAGTCTCTTCTGTCTGTATTGAGCAGTTATGCTGTGATTCTCGCCCTCGTCTTCATCTTTTATTCTTTGCCGTCTGGCTGTAAGCACCAAAGCGTCAGCTCGTCCGTCCAGATTTGAACCTCCTCTTCACAGGCTACCTCCCCGAACATCAGTGAATGGATCGATTATTCCAGAAAACAGGGAAACAATTAAAATGATTAAAAAGTCAACGTCGTCGTTCGGTGGTTAATTAGGAGATGAAAAGTGAGAGCAAACCGGTAAACATTTCCAGAGTATTTTTCAGAAGCATCCTCCAGTCTTTAAAAAATGAAGCCAATGTGGAAATTCATCAATAGGTCTGATGAGTTGTTGTCCTTGATTTACTTTTTTTTTTTTAAATGGCTCCATTTTGATTTTGAAAACAAAACGTTCGTCTACAGTTAGCCGCGTAAGCTGACATGATTGACAGGTGGGCGCGGTGTCGCGGTTTGTAAAAACCCGCCTCAGTTCTCAGCGTGTCGTCAGGTCGACTCAAAGCATTTCCAGCGATGCGGCTGAAGCTGATGAGCCTCCGGCGCCCCCTACAGGAACAGACAGCTGACGACAATCAGACTTCATCCATTAACAGTCTACTGTATTTTTGCATGTACAGTGTATGAAGAAAATGAAGAACTGTGACATGTGGCTTGAATTTGTGTTTTTCTCACCCGCTAAGCTAATTTCTTTTTTTGGGAGATGGGTCAGTGGATCGAGTCAGAAATAGAGGAGGGTGGGGAATGATATGCAACAGGCCAGATTAGAACCCGGGGCGACCAATCAGAGGACCACAGCCTCATGTGGCACGCTATAGGCTACCAGCACCCCCATGAGGACATGAAACCATTTACGTGTCACACTGAACACAGTGTCTGTAGCTTAACAAAACCCCACTGCACACACCAGTCTCTGTATTCAATATTTTTTGTCAGACGCTTCAATGAGGCTGAGTGAATGCTTATCTCTAATGGGGACATTTTGTGCTGCAGATAAAGAACACCGAGCTAACTCTCAAATGTGAGCATAAAAACCTGGCAGGGAAAAGATGGATTAACAGAAAGTGATGACATCATTGAAGATCAGCCCACCTTCCTCCTCCTCCTCCTCCTCCGCGCTCTAAAACGACCTCAGGGTTGAAACTAACACTGACGCTGTCTTTCTCCGGACAGAACAGAGGAGGTTTTTTTTTTTTTATCTTCTCACCATTCCTCCCTCCTCAGCTGTTAAGGCATCAAACAACTGCTTGCTCCTGTTGCCTGTGGTGGTGAAAGGAGTTCAGTAGATGTGTGAATTCAGAGCTTTTTTCTAACCCTCTCTACGTATTCAGTTGATGTCTTTCTTTCTTTTTTTAAAATCAAAACTTCCG